>NC_139711.1:6267109-6382109 GCF_964188405.1 Protomyctophum parallelum | reverse complement strand
CGTTGTTCATAGTGCATATAGTCCAAGGGTGGTTTAAAAGAAGAGCTAAACTCCAAGTCAAACGAGACCCCAGGATAATCCACAGTAGATTCAGGAAGAGCAAAAAGAAGGTGTAAGGCCAGCCTGTCGGCATCGCATGTCATCAGGCCGCCGAGCAAGGCATCGCCCGTCATCAGGCCGCAAAGCAAGACTCACGCCTTGCTCAGCGACCTGATGGCAGACTCATGCCATGCTTCAGCAATCTGACGACTGTCGTGTGGAAACTGTTCATTAGCCTGGTGGTGCTGCCCTTGATACTGCTGTAGGCCCCTTTGACCATACCGCGGGCATTGTGAAGGGGTGAACAGGCTACGCTACCGCTTGTTGAACGCACCATTCGCTGTAGGCTGGTCTTTTCTGATTATCTAGTTCATAAATGAGTGAGTGAGGAACATCATGTGTTATTGGTCATTTACTGTGTAGATCTATCTTCGATGAGACTTTTGCCATTTTGTGAAGTGATTACTTCTAAATGATGTGGCTGATAAACAAAGACGTCCTGCCACCAACTTACATCATTAACGCCAATCAAGCGTGCGTGCGTGCGTGCGTGCGAGAGAGAGAGAGAGAGATGTGAGAGAGAGTGAGTGTGTGTAATGAGGCCAAAGCCTGTCACTTAGTTTCAGTCAAAGTGAAGCCAGGCAGCCAAGTTAACCTCTGGGGAGAATATTAGCAGGATATCGATTGCCTTTAAGCAGTCCAAAATCTGCCACATGCTATCTTAATTAGCACTACTAATGAGGACTTAAGTTGAATATAGTTCAACTGTTTAAAACAATGAAGCCTTAGTTGGCCACTCTCAACTCAATTAATGTTTTCATGGCCATGTATTTTAAAATGTGTTGTCTACTCTACTCAGAGATTGATTTGATGGCTTTTTTTTTTGTTTGTAAAGGTGAGATGAGGTAGTCTGTCTCGAGTGTACTGAATACCGACGGGTCCAGTTATCATTAATCTGTACAAGGGTGTCTGGAATCAAACATTCGTGAATCACAGACGTCCCAAAAAACTTGAGTAGAGCTTAGCCGAGCCATCTCACCCTGGTAGAAGGCTATGTCAGGCCCAATGTGGTCCAAAAGTCAAACAACATAATACTGTTTGACCACAAGACTAATATTTTGTGTATTTGAGTAGGTATGAATGTTTCCAAAATAATATTTTCCCAGCCATTTTCACAACACAAACAAATCATTGGAATATTCATACTGAGACAATAATATAAGTGTCAATATTATTAACACTTCAAATTATGAATGTGAAGGCTTATTTAAGTAAACATGAACTAAACTATGAAGCTTGATTTGAACATTCCTCCATTGTTGCGGTGTTGCTCCTCCTTACCATTGTCGGCTGACAGGGCTGTCACTATGCTGGGCTGAGTGGGACCAGGCTTCACCCCGGCTCCATTTTCAAATGCCGGCTGGTGTTCTAGATCCTGGAGCTGCCAGTTTAGGCCAAAAAGGTGCATCGCTGTGGAGAACAAAAACAAACAACAACAAGAATCAGCAACAAGTGTGCTATGGAACAAATGCTTGTAATCTGTAACTGATGGCTGATCAATAAATGGAAACAAGGATATGTGCCTGCTTGGATCTCCTATTCATTTCAACGGCAACTTCAACAAAGGAATTAGGTGAATTAATCCACGGAACCCTGTAAGAAAAGATACATCATAATTGGCGCCCGACGTTGGAGGAGTGTTGGTGAAGATTTTTTTTTTTTTTTAGCCACGCTAAACGGACCTGCGGATCTGTGGATTTTTGTTTTTGTTGTTGCTTTTGACGTGAGTTTGGGAGGGACCCGAGGACTGACCTGAAGTTGGGATGATGGAATAGGCTTATCATTCTTGTGTTGAGCGTACGTGTTAGGACCATAGTGTACATCTGGACGCTGTGTTAGGCAGGTTAGTGATTAGGTTATTGGGGTCTGCTTCTGTTAGGGAGTTGACAGAGTTGAGAGTTAAATGGTAGTGTAGCCTATGCATGGTATGGTTGTGCATGTATGTGCTTCATTCATTTGTTTGTTTTATTGTAGGTCTCTCTATGAGTCTGTGCTGGTATAGAGCATCTTTGTGAGTTATGGTTGAATGCCAAATAATTCTCCAGTGACTTACACGTTTTTGGTTGTGATTTGGCATTTAATTCATGTATTCGCTCTTGCTATATGGTATAGGGGGACAGGGTGCGTCTGTGTGTTTCTCTTCTGGGAGACTCACACATACACACGCAGGGGAGACCTTTCTTTTCTCTGCGACATGGTGTGCTAGAGCGGGGGAGGATTTTGTGCTTTAGGCTTCATGGGTATTATTATTTGGGCTGGGCCATTCTTTTTTCCTTTTAGGTATTTCTGTAACATGTGGAACATGTTTCAGAGGGGGGAGTAATATTGATATTAAATTGGGGGTTTAATTCAGGTTTAAAATTAAATTGTCATTAATTTGGGGTCCAAGATAAAATTAGAAGGTCCAAGCTAAATTTAGGAGGTAAATGAGAATATATTTCTCATTGTAAATGATCACATTTAGGATATTTCATATCCTTTGTAAAATTAGGTATAGGTTAATTTGGATAGTTAAGCCTACAGGTTTTTATCTTAGTCAAAAACAACATAGCCTGCATGGGTAATTTGATTCTGTGACAAAACAGTTGCTTAGATGTAAATTAGGGAGTGATTGAGTGCATTTGACACCTGTGGAGTGCATTTAGGAGGGGGGTCAATCTCTTCCCTCAGTCAGTGACTTGACTTGCTAGTCTAAAAATAAAATAGAGGCATTTCTATGTTTGTTTGTTTTTTGAGTTACAGATTGATACTGTCAATAGTTTTCTAATTTCTTTATTTTACACTTTCCTGTGTGGATGGTGTGAGAGAGACAGTATTGAATGTTTTCCTTGAAGTGAGTTTCTACTCATTCTGTGGGGACAGTATGCAAATGAGTATGCATGTCTGTGACTGAGTGAGAGGGGACACAGCATGAGTGTGTCACAGTGTGACTGTGTGAAAGTTTAGTGTCTAGTGTCTAGATTATTTACTATTTAGTAGATATGATGGACACAGGGATAAGCCCAGTGGACATTGTCCGAGAGAAATATTCAGATTCATGCAAGGATATTTTGAAGATTTCAAAGAAATTTAACAAGCGTTGGCCGGACATTGACAGACCATGGCCTCTGGAGGGTACTTCTGATGCAGAAGTCATTAATGCCATAAGGGTTCTTGTGCATGGATACAGAGCAGATCAGAAGACGAATGAGCGGAAACTCAAACGCAAGACTGAATTATCAGTATTAGATATGTTCTGTAAGGAAGGCCCCAATGTCAGTGAGTCAGTGCCGGACAAGAAGCAACAGTGCATTGACATTGTGGACCACAGCAATGATGTGCTCTCAGCAAAGGCTGAGGTGAAAGTTCATGACAGCGGAGACGTGAGGACATCAAAGCAACAGCCAGAGGACAGCGACGCTCAACGCTCTGTTAAGAAAGAGCTGGAACGGGTACGTTCCCTGAAAGAGGACGTGACCAGTGAATTAAGGACACAGAGACAGTATATGCGTTCTATAGAAACACGTTTGAGTGTAGTTCTGATGAAAGAGGCACATCTGCTCCTTGACTTGGGTGACGTGGAGGATGAGGCTGCGCACAGCCACAGAGACAGTTCACATGGAGGTGACATCTACAGAAGCTACTTTCCGGTGGCCGCGCCGAGGGGCAAAAATACTTTGACTTTTGGGGGATATGACCCGCACATTCGGGATATTATAGCTCAAGTGGAGGGACGTACAGCACATGCAGGGGATGAGGGAAACCGTACCTCCGCCCGTGACGGACGGACAGCAAGCTCCGATCGGGCAGTGACTGTGGGCACCCTTTCTGTTTGTGGCAGTGACAGAGCTGCTGGACGCACGGAGAGACGTGTGGGATCAACTCAACAGGAGGAAGAGGAGGAGGACAGTGCAGCCCGTACACAGCAGGGCTACCATTCCGACGCCTACAGGGGCCCTGCAGATTGGCAGGCGAGCTCTCCACGACACTCCAGGGGGGAGATCGAACGACAGGAGGACAACATGATGCTCCCGGTGATGATGAAGGGCAGAAATATGGAGTACAAGCCGTGGGCATCTGCCGACATGACAGATTTTGTGAATCAATTGCCCCATTTGCGTGATGGGGCGTACCCCTGGATAACAACGTTTGAGGGTCTTGTGATAAAAACTCAACTGGCTATGGGGGACTTGGCCATCGGGGACCTTAAACAACTATGGACATCGTTGAAGGACGTGGGCATACACGGCATGGAGGAGATTCTGGACCGTGCCGGACTCCGACAGTACTCAGCCGTGACGGGTGGAGATGCAGACCTCTTTCTGGGTCACAGAGGAGCGTTGTGGCGCGCACTAAAGGAATTGTATCCAACTAAGGTGCATCCAGACGCTATCTCAATTGCTGCAATGGGAGACTACGAACATGCACGTGAATATATTGCCCGGGTCAATCAAAAGTGGATGGATATTACCGGGAAGGACCCAGATGTCAATGACTTAGAACGGGATCTTGTCCGCTCGAAGATTGAACAGGGACTTCCTGAAGAAGTCAGAGACGATTTGGCGACAGTTGTTGGCTTGGCGGAAATGCCTCTCAAAATGTACATCGGACAAGTTGTGCATGGGGTTGGATTATTTCGCAAGAAATTAGAGCAGCAGAAACAGAGCGACGAAGAGGTGATTCGACTGTTGGCCGAGACCCAGTTGAAAGTTGCGCAACAAGCTGTACAGGCAACGGTCGTGGTACCTATGCTGGAAACTCAGCAGAACCAACAGGGGGTCCCTCAACAACAGCAGAACCAGCAGGGGGCCCCTTCACAGCAACAGAACCAGCCGTGGCCACCTCAGAACCAGCAGCAGCCGATGCCACAGACTCAACAGGGGATGGGTCAGCAACAATCTACAGCACCACAGCAACCACTTCTGCCATGGAGAGTACGAGCAAAACCTGGTTTCTTGGGGCCACCACAGAGGCCGCAGTGGGAAAACCCACCGTCACAGCAGGTATGGCAACAGGGGGGATGGCAGCCACATGTGCCACCCTATCAGTGGGCTGCACCTCAGCAAGGATATATTCCACTGACACGTCACAGCCCAGAAAGCTGGAGAATGAGAGGTGTTTGTCATAAATGTGGTCAGTATGGTCATTTTTCTGAACAGTGTGACCAGAAACGGGAAACTTTGAGGGAAGTCAAGTTGACCGGGTCTCATGTACAATGAGTTGAACAGCTAAAGGAGAAGTGTCATGGCTCCTCCGTGTTCTTCTTTTGACAGTTGACTTGACACGCCCCCCTCTGTGCTATTGACAGCATGGCTTTTGATCTGTCACCTAGCTGCCATCTGACAACCAACCCCGTTTTGTTTTTTTGATACTTGAGGTTGAGGTTTAGTTTAGGGAAAGAAAGACTTTCTAATGGTAAGGGGTGGTTCAGTTCAGGGATGATGTCCTAAACGGTTTGATTTGCGTTATAAGTTCTATTCATTGTCGTACGAAAGAAGATAGGTTGATAGTGATCAGATGAATATTTTAGATGACTCCCTTAAATATCACAGTGAAATCCAATCCAACAAATAAGAGTTATATTCTAATTAGTAGTACAAATATTGTTTTAGCTCTTTGTTTGTGTGTGCCTTTCCACACCATGGATAGATGATGGTTTCTGCAGGATCATTCATCTGTCCATTATTCTGTGAAAGTTACCCACAAACTAAGGGGGGGGAGAAGGGGATATTTATAAGGGAATATTATTCTTATTAAGTTGATATTGGAATCCACTTCCACACACATATGACTGTCCATACAGATACACCTAGGGATCAGCCTCTCTTCCCCCTCCCTTGCTCGGCTGGCAAGGGGGGAGGGGGGTCAGAGGTGCGAGGTATTTACAGCAGGATTTGTGTGTCTGTGAAGTGTACTGAAGTCCTGAGTGAGTGAGTTAAGGGGAGTAGTTTAAGAAACAATACTTCTACCTTGTCCTATTGTGTGATATGAATGTGTTATGTTTGAAGGGTTGGAAAATAATGTTACTAAATAGTAGTAATTTAAGCAACTCTGTATGAGAATGTCTGCGGCATGGGATTCTCTCATTTAAAAAGGCATAGCGAGAGTAGACTTGTCTACTGTTAACATTTTTTATTTTGGGTGGTGGATAATAATCTGGTACACCGTGAGGTGTCAGAAGAAACAGCAATGTTTGCCAGGTTATATGAAGCTTGAATTGGGCAGGCGAGCCAGGGGCGTAAATGAGAGGATCACAAGCCTGACAGTGTGTGTGGTGTGAGTGAAACCACGATGTTTGATTGAGAATAATGTGTGAGTAAGCAAATGAAATCAATGAATGTATGAATGTACGTCATACAAAGACTTACTTGGGGACAGACCAAGCTATGTCCAGTAAAGTATTACTAAGAGGGGGAGAGATAAGAGCTATTTCCTTTTCACCCTGACTGGATGCGGGCGTGGACCTCCTGTCCTGTCATGTCTTATCTTCTCTACCACTGTCTGTTTTAGACGACCTACTGTGAACTGTGAGCAGTTATTTATTGGGGGGTACTCATTTAGATAAACAGATGGGAGTTGGACAGTGTTTGAAGATCTTTGCTCTGAAAAAGTGAGGAGAGACTAGAGTCTGATGTCAAAAGTAGATTGCAAGGACTCCGTTTATGGGGGAGAGTATTTTGGTGTGAATCTGAACAAGTATTGGCCTTAGTCAAGGTGCCCTGTGTGTGTGTGTGGGGTGGTAAAGGCGGCGGCTGACACGACCTTACATTCTACATATAGTGTTCATGGGGATTCGCAAACCCTATGAATCAAAGCAGCTGGCTATAGCTGATGACTGAGGGGGTTTTAACCCATATCTCCAGGAGTGGCATATCTCCGGGAGTGGAGCTTTCAGCCGAGGGATGTACAACCATGGTTGAACGTTTTCAGGGTTAAAACAATATGCCCCTCAGCTTAACCACCAGTCCTTCCCTATCAGTAAATGAGCTTGTTGACTTGACATCGGTGAGTTGTTAATTCTTCTGCCATGCCAGAACTAGGAAAACTTCCGTAGATAGGCCTGCATATTTTCCTTTTAATAGGTGTGGAAGAGGGGAGTCCATCTATGGATTGGATTCCATCTACACCAGTGGTCTACAGGTTCCAGAAGTGCCGATGGTGACATCCGACAGTGCCAAATCGGAAGATGGGGTCATCCCGAGAGATCCGAGAGTCCAGGGGGGTGTCTCCACAGGCAGCTGTCTATGCAACATGATAGAGGGGCTTCTAAAAATCAGCTTCTACCGAGAGGAGAGCCAAACAGCAGGTGACCTTCACAGCTGCTGCGGCGTTCACTGCAGGAAGGTGTCGGAGATCGAACACTATTCTGTGGCCGGGGCCCACGGGCTCATGCTAAAATGGAGGAGAAGATTGTGTTTCCACTTCTGCTCTGAAGAGAGTAGGGCGGAGCGTTCCAACGTTCATGTTACAATGAGGAGGAGAGAGTTTCATTGCTATTGCTTTCATGATTGACATGACTACAATAAGCTGTCCACTAGTAGAGCCTTGTGATTGCTCGAAGATACACTTGTGCTGAGAGCCTGAGACATAATGGTGACGGTCTGTTCTGTACCTACAGATCTGAGAGCTATGCCAGTGCTGACAATCAAGAAGGATTTTTCCAAGCGTTGTTATTCTGTAGGCGAAAAAAGAAATGTGGGAACCGTTTCCTACCGCGTGTCTGGACGTCTGAACAATTTGCGTCATGAAAAGAGGAAAGAAAAAAAATCGTTGTTCATCTGGATTGTGAATGATGTCTGAAAATGTTGTTTTAATGTTTGAGTTTGTTGTATTCTGTGCTGACATGAGTCAAGTAGATATAGCAAGGTACTGGAAATGGTACTATTTTTGAGGGATGTTTGTTTAACCATTTTGTTATGAGTTAACTTTTCATTTACAGGTATTTGAATTTAATCAGTATAGGAATTTGATTTGGTCTAAATAGGATTTTACATATGGTTCAAACCTGTCTACAAGAGGGGGTTTGTTCTGATACAATTTAGGTGGTTAACGAGATGCTCCTGTGTCGAGGGGGGTCTTTCACATCAGAATTTTGGATTTTGGGAAAAAAGAAAAAAAAATGTATTTTTTGGAAATATTACTTTTGGACATTTATGAAATATGAATTATGTCTGGGGAATATGTAATTCCCCAAGGGGGGCTGTGATGTATATTTCAAAAGCATATTCCTTGATACATGTCATACTTGTACACATCATAATACTTCAGCCTATAGCCCACCCAGGGAAGCCTGATGTCACTAAGATAGCCTACAGTTTAAGATAGTCAGTTTGCGACAGCTGTGAGATCCTGCTGCACACTGAAGAATGCTTTGGAAATAAGACCACCTGTGGTGACTTGTTTACGGAGGCCACCGAGCCTTAAGGTCAACACACACACACACACACACACACACACACACACACACACACACACAGATTGGGGATATATAAATGGTACAGAAATCAGTTAGAACAGTGAGAGTGAGCAGTCAGGGACAGCAGAGAGGCGCTCTGCCTGGGACGAAGGCCTCAGTATGCTGTAACTATGGAACAAATGCTTGTAATCTGTAACTGATGGCTGATCAATAAATGGAAACAAGGATATGTGCCTGCTTGGATCTCCTATTCATTTCAACGGCAACTTCAACAAAGGAATTAGGTGAATTAATCCACGGAACCCTGTAAGAAAAGATACATCAACTCAACATGTCCGGGTTCACATTTTGGCTACTAGGCTAATTGCACTAGAGTGTAAAGTGATGCACAACCCGAGAGACGTCCTGTGGATAACGTTCACCAGGAACCCTGTTGGTCCCTGTGAGTATTCTTAGGCAGATGGAGGCTTTGCATTAAAGTCTTAGTGTCGGCACACAAAAACAGCATCTGTATCAAAGACGGGCAGCAGCAGGTGCCATTTCTATTTTGACACAAATCTTTCCTCTACAGAGAAAGAAAAAAAAGCGGGGAAAAAAGTAATTCTCAAAGCTCCACGGGTCTGACAGAAGAACACACGGTGCATGTCTTTTCACGACATGTGTACGCCGAAATGAAAAAGGACTGTTACAAAAAGAGCAAGACAAACTCTCTCATGGGAGTGGGACGGGCGAGGGTGACGAACCTGCAGGGCGTCTCAGTGCTTCTGGTTCGTCTTCTTACATAACCCATTCTGACCGGGCACCCATTTTGGTGTCGGCATCATGTTATGCTTTAGCTATTTAAAAATAGCAGATCTACAAGCTCATATCGCGCCACCGAGTGGCGCGATACGAGCTTGTAGGTCTGCTATTTTTTTAAGAATCGAAGAACTACAATCTGATCTCAGGTCAGGAAAGGTTAATCAGACCCAGTGTGTGTCCAGTGGAAACCTCGTATAAATCTGATCTCAGGTCAGAATGGGATAATTGCACGTCGCTGCATGGCTGGCTGACATCTCACAGTGGATGTCTTACCACCACCACCACCACCACCACCACCTCAAGCCATAGACTGTAAAAAATATGGACAAAGCGTTCCCCGGGTCTAACATGGACGTAAAATGAAGCCTGTTATTCCTGCGCTGTAAGTCGCCATCTTTCTAGATGCGTTTTGGCCCAGCTGGCCATTGGCTGGCTCCGTTTTGGCCCAGCTGGCCATTGGCTGGCCCAGACAACGAGGCGGGACTTCCCCCCTTCTTCTCCGTTGGTTTTTATTTTGACTCGAGTGGGAGGGGAATCCCGATCATAGACTGTAACGGTAGCCACACCCCTCAGAACATACGCAACTTTATGGTCATTTTTTTAATTAATGGGACCATCATTTTCCAAAAAGAATATTATGACATTAGAAATGAGACTTTAAACTAGTGACTGGAAGCAGAAAGTATTCATGACCATGTTTATTAAGGTAATACAGTCTAGGTGACGTTGGGCCCAAATACATGGACTTCTATGGGGCTATGGGTTTTTCTGGGTCCAATGACAGCGCCACAACAGGCCATTATATGAACTACGATTTCCTTAGTGGCTTCACAAAATATCTGTCTGACTGCCCCCCCCTGCCTCAAGCTCAACGTGGGCAAAACTGAGCTTATCTTCTTTCCTGGAAAATCTTTCCATTTCCATAATTTCCATCAGTAATAGTATGGCTACTGTTCCAACTTCTGAATCTGGGAGTGGTCCAGGACAGTCAGCATGTTCTCTTCAGTGGCTTGTGGTAGCTGCCTGGATCCAATTAACTTGTGATGAACTACAAGGCAATCAAGGTCACGACAACCCCATACCTTCAGTGTCTTCATTACACTTACATCAGCTAACACAGGACGACTGTCTGTTCCTCCCTTCCCTATGACACCCTGGCCAACACTCCAACTTAGCATCCTAGATTTTTCTCCCTCCTGGTTCCCAAACAAAATGTCCTCCCCGGCACAGTCAGGACTGCTGACTCATTCCACATTTTCTGCTGCAGTCTGAAAACTTGCCTCTTCAGACTCTACAGGGCTCCAAATTCCCTTTTTTTCATTGCTATCAAAACACCATTCAATGCAATGATTATAAAATAAAGATTAGCATTTTCATTTGAAATAATCTTAGCCACTGTGTCATTTATATCCCTATAAGCCAGTAGATAATATTGTATAATAAGTAGTGGTGCATTATATAATCGGTAGCATATCAAAATCATCCATAAAAATGCCATATCGGTATCGGATCGGTCTCAAAATAATACAGATATTGATGACGCAATAATAATGTGACCGTCGCTTTTGTTTTGTGTATTTCTAATGTTTGAAGGCAGCATAATCCGTATAATATCGGCATCGGTCTGAATCGGTATCGGCAGATGTGACCCTGCAAATAATCGGTCATAATTTCATAAATATGCACCCCTAATAAGACTGATAGGATGTCCTCACATGAACCAGAATCAGAATGAGCAAATGAACACGTCGTTCTGTCTAATCTAATTTTAAATTGTCATGTCATACTAGTTTATTTTTAGTTAGCATGACAGATGTTACCTGCAGGCTTGATGTTGATGTACTTGGTAACGCTAGTTACGTTGTAGAACTTCATTGTTTTCTTTGCATTCTGTTTACGTGACTATTTTACCCTGTCATTTGTTAACTACGGTTTAATGCCATTAACACTTGCACTTTGTAACTTAGTCGTCCTGTATAACAGCATCTGCTAAATGCCTACACTGTAAATTGTACATAAGTAAACTCCCTGTCTTTCACTCATCTGGCCAAACCGGCCTGTATTGTTGCTGTGTATTGAATGCAATCAGACTGTGCTCAGCGAGAGGTCCAATCTCCCTCAAAGTCACCAGGCTGGGAACCCGCTGGTGAAGCATCTTGATTTCCGACTATTCGATCTGCACGAGAGCCATTTTCTCGTCATCATACATCACATTCCATGCTCAGTCAATCAGAACTACGGGGTACACACATACATACACACAAAGCTGTGCATAGGAGCGGGCATAGGAGAGGTCAAAACAGTGACCGATTGATTGATTCATATATCGGTCGCTGTCATCCGTCTGTCCGTCGCTGATTACAACCGACCGGAATCACCGACCGACTTGCTTTCTCTCGGCTAGCGCCCCCTCAAAAATGTATCTGATCTACAAGCCCACAAGCAATAACGTATGCTTGTAGTCCAGCCATTTTCAATGTTAAGCCTGTGAGGCTTGGGGCGGTTTAGATCCTGACACCTGTTCCCTCATACTGTACTTGTTCCCGGCAAGTTCCACTGTGCACTCTCTCTACTGCTTTGCTTCAAGAAAAGCTCCCATGAATTTCTTGCCGCTGGGCACTGGAGATTAGGAAATCGCACGCCAGCAGCATGTCTCAGCTGTGGATGATGATAAAGTTAGTGACCAATAAAGGTGCCCTCAGCAGAGTGCAAATCTCCACCAGGAGTCATGTCTTAACTCTTCCCCCCCCCCCCCCCCAAGTCTGTATACAGTATATACGTACGTCTACACTAGGTGGCGTCATATCCCAAGTCCGTATATAATATACGTACTACGTCTATATAATGGTTGATTCCTACGGAATCTTTTAACTTTGGATTGCAAATATATTCACAGTGCAAACTAGAAAAAGTGCCCTTCTGGGCACAGGTCTCCACCAGGATAGGAATGTAGGACATTGCAGCTTGCCTTCATCTGGTGGTTGGATAAAAGGGCAACAAAAGTAAATTAGAGGTAAAAACACTTTTGGGCCAGTTATAGCGCCACCTTGAGGCTGAGTTGAAATTGTTCATGTGGCATTTCTTCCTCGGCCTAGTGGGAATGTGCGTGCACAATTTCACGGAAATCACGCGATGTGTTCATGATTTGCAGCATTTTGTTTGAAACTGAGCACTCCTGTGAACTTTGGAAGCCATAACCAATCAGGATGGATTCTGAGAAATCTGAAAGACCCGTTTCGTTGAATGGCTCTAGAGAGAGTGTGTACCAATTTGTACAAAATCTGTAGGTGTACTGTGCAAAAACTTGTTTTGCACAAAGCGGCCTCCTGGTGGCGCTATAACAGGCCGTTCTGGAAATTTTGGGGCAGAGGTTCATCGTTGGCATCCAGGGAGTGTGTGTGCAAAATTTGGCATCGACCGGGTTAACGGTGGCCGAGATTAGCTGCTCACGGACACACGGACGGACGGACACACACACACACACGGACGGACGGACGGACGGACGGACGGACGGAGTGCAAAACATACTCTCCCCCCATGCCTTCGGCCTGGTGGAGACAACCAGTGGAAGGGAGCGATTTTCAAACCTCCATAAGTCCTACTCTAGAATCGCTGTCCTTGGTGGATTTTCTGTCATACACATTTCGGATTTAATTTGTGCCTTTGTGCAGCGACGCTGCCGCCAAGTAAAAGCTTCTGACGAGAGGTAAAGAGTGTGTGCGTGTTCCAATGATACTAGAGTGTGTGTGGCGAGTGTGTGTGGGGGGCGGGGGGGGGGGGGGGCAGGCAAACCGTCTTTTAAAGTGAAGGCGTATGCTGGCACTGGGAACTGGGGTTTATGCTAACAGCTAGCGGTAGAGATAGAGTTAATAATAATAGAAATGTATGGAGTGACATTCACAATCATGAAAGTAGCACAGCTTGTGCAACCTGTTGATTGTTAATTCCTTGAGTCAATGATGTCTGTACTGTATCATCAGCCAATCAAAGGTTGGTTCTGGTCCAAAGCATCACAGAATGTATATCCCATAGCTTATATTTATTTGAAAAATATTCTGGAATTAAGGTCTTTGGCCTGCTGGCAGCGTGCACAGGGAATGTGTCACTGATCGGCCCAGTAATATGCAAGATTAGCTGCAGACACACGCACGTAAACACGCACGGACGAATGCATGAATATCTTAGCGGAAATTATATATCAACCAAACCGTCTGTTACGAAATGACTGATGGTACCAAATTAAAAACACACCACACTTAAAAGGAAGACTGAAGTTGAAATAATTGATTGGCAAGATGACACAAAGCTCTGACTGATGAACTTTGGATGAAAGGGAAGCTGTGGCCCCCATCTTGTCTCTTCCCTTCTTTGACTGTTGAAGACCGTGGCCTTATCTCAACAGGAGTCTCAACTGTGTCTAATGTCTTTCCTTCAGTTCTTTAAGCAACGCAAACCGTGCCAGACACGCATCACACATCAGACTGACGGCAGCAATAGCACACTGTCGGAAGCATCACCGACTTCCTGCCAGAGAGGAAGTGATGTACGAGTCTGGGCCAACCCCAGGTGTATCAGGGGGAATCTCTGAAGCGAGACAACAGCAGGAAACCCTCTTTATACTCTTTCCCTCTCCAGTCACCCCGCCATCAAACTGCCTCAAGGTGAACAGCCCTCAATTTAAGAATTTACATAAGTTATTCTGCCCGACCAGCGCGGCTGGATTAATATTTATGGAAGGTGAGAAAGTCTCTCTGTGAGCTAGAAACCAGAGAACCGGGACTATAATCAGCGATGCCATCAGGCTGAGCAGTATGCAGCTGCTCTATGCACAACATCCAGCATATACTGGCTCATATCCACACTATCCTCTTATTTTGGAAATGCTATTTATGTGCACCTATCATACTATTATTCTAACAATGTCTGACATTCTGTCAGAAACACCGCCGTATCTCCTCATTGCCTGCACCAATCACTCCCACTTTTTCACACAGGCATTGACCATATTAATATGGAGGTCTTAACGAAGCCCTTTTTTCGATTTGACACATTAATGATTACCGTAATAATGAATTTATTAGTGAATTAACCTCACACCCTCACACACCTCCGCCCCTTAGCGACACCTGCATCACAGGCCACCGTTCTCACCGTTACCCAACTGGCATGCTTCCTCTAGCTACCGCCGCAACACAACAAAGAGTGCCCTATACAATTTGGCGCCGCGTGTGTGTGTGTGTGTGTGTGTTGCATCCTTTGGCTGTCTTCTCCTACTAAACCACACAGTTTGCACACATCTCACCATGCACAACACCAACAGCTAGCCTGTCCACACCTCAACCACTACTTTGCATTCATATTCATGTCATATTTACAGTACAATACCCATTTATATGAAATAATAATCCAACCGCACCCAGGGCGCAGTACCCCCCGCTGAACAACTCATCTCCCCGCAAATCACGTGTCACCAGTGTCACCAGTGTCACCAGTGAAATGCATGTTGGGACGGACACAGATTAATACTGGGACACAGTTTCCGGCGCAACATTCCCCTTGCATTCTCCAACGCACTTCCCCTTTTTCACACCGCCCCCAGGCAGGCATCAGACCTATGCATCAGACCCACACGAGGAAAACAACTCGGACCCATAGTACAGCTACTCTTGCGTCAGTCAACATAACTTCTTCTTTGGGGAAGCATCGCGGACGGGTTGCGTGGCACAGGCACCTGAAAGCTCCGACAGTTGGACGGAGGCATGTTAACGTGAACACACACACACACACACTGTTTCGACACCACACTGTCCGCCCCCTCCTCAACCACCTCCTTCGCCGTGCCATACACATGGGCTACATGCACGCTGAAAGCCTGGACACTGACAACGACAGGTTACAGCCCTGCGAGCACCCAGCGTGGCTGCGTGACACACTGAACAGCACGATCACAACGGAATGCTTATCTGTCGGGGTCTCGGGGTGGCCAAATGGAGACGTTTGGGGAAGACAGATCCCGTGCCGTCGGAACAACACAATGACAAAATACATACAGACAGATGTAATGACAACGACACGTTCCTAAATCACACAAAACATCTAATTCTTATCCTGATTATATAAAGAACAAACTACAACTTGCTTTGAAGCCCAAAAAGCCAACCTCCGCGTTCACCGTTTAATAGCTTATATCTCCATGGGCAGCAGACGGTGAGCGGTTAGGGACCGTCTACAAAGTGCAACACCGAACTTGAAAATATTCAATAACTTCCATTTATAGGCAGAATATCACCACCATATTTACATCACACATCAATGGTGTACTTATGATTGTACTACAGCATTTAATTAGCCTATACTTTTGTGCCCAACCCAACTTCCCAAGACCATCTGTAAACAATTCCCCCCCTATCAGTAATGTGATCTATTACATTGCACACTGAACATGATTTGCTGTTCATATATTCAGAACGGGTAAGGACTAGTAATAACAAAGTGAATGGGACTTCTTCCCATCTTTGCTCTTCCGGCTTTTAGAACAGAAAGGCCAGCTGATGATGGTCCCAGTGGTCCCAATCTTTGGCCATGCTATAGGCGAAAGCATTTAAAATACTTTCCAAAATAGTGAAAATGGGAGATCTACTACATGCCAGCTCACAATGTGACACATTGTGACCTTGTAGAACTGCTATTTTTCACAACACCATGGATGAGAAGCATAAAATATGGCTTAGCCCAGTTAGACGAGAGGCTGATTCTAAAAAACGCCTTATAAATCCTAACCTAAGTTTATATAATATTTAATCAAAACATGATGTTGCTATATACTGTACACAAAGCAACAACAACCCGAAGAGAGGTTCCCGGATTGAAAGGTATAGTTACTGTACGTATAGGGGTTCCTGGTCTAAATGGGTTAAGTGGTTCATCGTGTGTGTGTGTGTGTGTGTGTGTGTGTGTGTGTGTGTGTGTGTGTGCGTGCGTGCCTCTCTCTCTCTCTATATATTTTTTAATGTGGTAATGTTGATTATGCAATGAATCGAAAAACAAGTAATCGACAGAACAAAATCAATAGTAGCAAGCCCTACAATTGAACACAAGTCATGTTCTCATTCCGAAGCCCTTGCTTCAGCATGTAATTCCAGATAATACTGGAATATCCAAGATATCTTATCATGAATTTTATAGCAGAGATAAGAGCTTATCTGGGTTACTGTAGACAGCATATATATACAAAGTGCATTTCCCATGCGCCAGCTCATGTGAGGTATATGCATTCAAATTATGAATAATAATAAGAGGATATTGGTGTACGGGGAAAGGGCCCATTGAGACAGAGATTGAATATGCAGACTCAGTACTTTGGGTCTTTCAGTTGAATATGTTTTCTCAGGGTCAATGTAAGTTCAATGTAAACATTACTTGAGCCGCAAAGTGAAGTGACTGCAAAACCCTGTAATACGGCTGCATAACTGTAACATCCTGAGTGTTAGAGTAATTTAAAGGTGATGTAAGTTAATAGTGTGGTACGAGGAGTCCCAAAAACAGCTCTCGTTGGATTTTTTGTCTGTGGTTGAGAATACTAAACAGGGGCTTTTATTACTTTAACTAACCTTTATTGTTAGTTAATAAGCAGCCAAAAGCGGATCTCTGATCATGACACACTGTCAGGAACTTGCAAAGAATGTTGCTCTTAATTAGTTTCGGTCGTTAGACCTTCATCAGGACAGACAATGATTGACGATTGTCTGTCCTGATCCGACCGAATCGTTGAATGAAGTTCCTGACTGTGTGTGGGTTTGATTGATTGTACAGTCAAACACTCAGGAGTTTGCATGTTCTTTCCGTGTCCCCTAGGGTAGGTACCCTCACAAAAAACATGCAGTAATCCTGATCTCTAAACTTCCTCCCCCTGGCCAGCCGGGGTGCCTGATGGAGGGGAAAGGAACTGGTTGGAATAACGTGTTCCCTCCACGCGCTACGTCCAACCAGGGAAACTCCCCCCTGTCAGGTGTAAAGGAGCAACTTGGACACTCAGGCATGAAGGAAGCATGAGTTCAAGTCCGTTGCTCTCCCCATGTCCCCATATGGGGACTAGGTTGGCGGAGGGTGTGTAGAGCCCAGGATCACATTCGATAATTGACACAGGGGTGAAAAATGGGTTACAAAATCGTGGGATAAAAATTATATATAAAAAAAAAACCCACTCAGTTCTAAAGGGATAGCACCAAAAAAAGTCCTTGCTGTCTTGTTTCCATTTAGGCCCCATCATCAATCATCATCATCAATTCATAGACATGACAATTCAAAATCATCGATAACCTAATCGATAATCGATAATCTAAATCATTTCAGGAAAAGAAAAAAAAACTGTACGTACAGATTGGGGGAAAAGGAAGGGGGGGGGGGTCACCTGGGGAAAGGATAATTTCATCTCCCTTGGGCCTACTGAAAGGTGGTATGTAAGTGATCTCCCTTTTTTGAGGGAGGGGTTCAGGGCATTCCAAGCCTGGGTGGCTGTGTTGTAGAAGGAGATATTTGTTTTGGAAGTGGGTGGTACCAGATTGTTGTTTCCGCTCCCTCTAGTATTGTGGCTGTGGGTGTCACTCACTCTTTTGAGGTAGTTAGTCAGGTATGCGGCCGGGGTACTGAGGGCATTGAGGGCAAGGCTGCATTTACAATTTTGAATGTCAAACACATTTTCATTTGCTTAACTCTGTCCTTTAACTCAGTTTAGACTAGCAAAATGCGTTGGGAAGAGATGGGTCATGATGGGCCCCAGAGAAGTAGTTGAATTATTTTGTTTTGGGAGGTCTGAAGCTTAGTTTTAAGTGACATTGTGATGCTGGAGAAGAGGTGGACGCTTAGTCAAAGGAGGGCTGAATTAGAGCTCCCTCTAGAGTTTTGAGAGCACTTTCGTTGACAAAAGAGGAAATTCTGCCCAGGAATCTTGTTCTTTGATTTACTTTTTTGATCACTTTTGTTGCCATGTTTTCACCTGTCAGCTTGTTGTCTTTGTTGGAGATTACTATGTCTATGTCATCAACTTTAACCCATTCTGACCTGAGATCAGATTCATACGAGGTTTCCACTGGACACACGCTGGTCTGACGAACCCATTCTGACCTGAGATCAGATTCTAAAAATGTCAGTCGTTCTTCGATTTTTTTCAAAAATAGCAGACCTACAAGCTCGTATCGCGCCACTCGGTGGCGCGATATGAGCTTGTAGATCTGCTATTTTTAAATAGCTAAAGCATAACATGATGCTGACACCAAAATGGGTGCCCGGTCAGAATGGGTTAACCTTGGAGTCATTTACGTTGACCTTACTGAGGGAATGTTTAGAACCGAAAGGTTTGTTATCGGTAAGCCAAGTATGGATTTTGGTGAGTTCAGAACTGAGAGCCTCCTCGACTTGCATTTTGTTCTGGCCCGAGATCAGGAGTGCCGAGTCAAGACAAGAACAAGAATATACAGCTCCATCTCAATGAATTAGAATATTTTGTATTTGTAATTTGTAATTTTCTTCTGTAATATAATTCAAAATGTGAAACTTTCATTTATTCTCAATTCATTGTGCATGAAGTTAAGTATTTAAAACCTTTTTTTTTGTTTTAATCTTGATGATTATGGCATACAGCTCATGAAAATCAAGGGGCACGTACAGCTCATGGGGCACGGTGGCACAGTCGGTAGTGCTGTCGCGCGCACAGCTAGAAGGTCCTGGGTTTGATTCCCGCTGGGGACGCTGTGGGCGCTGGGGGGGGGCGTGTTCCCTCCTCCGCATCATCAGTGCCCATACCCGAGGCAGGGTTGCCGAAAGGGCCTTTCTGTGTGGAGTGTGCATGTTCTCCCTGTGTCCCCTAGGGCATTGGTTCCCAACCTTTTTATACTGAAGTACCACCTAAGAAAATATTTGGCTCCACCATGTACCACCATAATTAGAACTTAAAACCTGCCCTTTTTGTTCCATTCCTAAGCCAATAATGCTGCTGCTCTGAGGCCTCATTCACACGTATCAAACACTGATCAATCAAATGTTTGGTCATTTTTTGGTTTTTGCAGGCTTCATACACAACCCTGGTAATATTGTGCACCTAAATAACTGTATTATTATTTTTTTACAACACAACCTCCTTTCAACATTCAAATGTAATTCCTCCCAAAGCTATATGTCCTGCCTACCTATCCTGTTTTACACAGAAGTTAGATAAACTCGAAATGCAGTGCATGAGGCAATGCATCCTAGAGTTCTGGGTAGGCTATATTTAAGACTGACTGCAAAGCAGAATTGCTGACAGATAAAAGAGAAAGAAGTAGAAGAACACACTCACGCACGCATGCATGTGTAGTGTACACACTCGCGCATACACACACACACACGCACACTCACACAAACACACGAAAGCCTGTATACGCGTACTGACTTAAGAATCAGGCCAAAACAATTACAACTCCCGACACACAACAAACCTGTATCGAATTGACAAGAGGTGTTACTTGAAATGACTAATTCAACAACCGATCTGAAGCCCAGGTTCCTACTGGCATAAGCCCAGCACATTTTGTTGTGAGTAGTATAGGAGATAAGATAGCTGGCGAATCCGAGAGCCGCTGTGTCACAGGAGCATCATCTAACCCATTCTGACCTGAGATCAGATTCATACGAGGTTTCCACTGGACACACACTGGTCTGATGAACCCATTCTGACCTGAGATCAGATTCTAAAAATGTCAGTCGTTCTTCGATTTTTCAAAAAATAGCAGACCTACAAGCTCGTATCGCGCCACTCGGTGGCGCGATATGAGCTTGTAGATCTGCTATTTTTCAATAGCTAAAGCATAACATGATGCCAACACCAAAATGGGTGCCCGTTCAGAATGGGCTAACCACTTATTCCAACAACAGGACATCATGAATAAATAAAAAAAAAGAATAACACAGTCAGGGAACGCATAAAGGGTCTGCGTGTGTTGATATTGATGTAATATCTTTACGACCACTGCCGTATGAAGAGATCCCCCCCTCCTCTCTATTCAACAATAAACCAGCGGTAATAGCGTCTTCCCAACATGGACATTATTTCTCCTTATACGACTGTGTCACATCTTCTCCTCCGTCTGCGGCGGAGGAGGCCTCATATATCTGCTCTGGGGGAAAGTCACAGTAAGATTAAGGGCTTGGATGACAGGAGAGGGCAGAAGAAGAGATGAATCTGCAGCACTTTTTATTGCTGTGTGGTCAAGACTATAAAGGTTGGCAAGAAGTCAGCTCTGACATAGAGAGTAAAAAAAATAAGACTTCTTGAGAGAGTGAGAGAGGGGGTGGGGAAAGGTGAGCATCTCTTCTTCTTGATAGAGGGGGTGGGGATAAAAAAAAGAGAAAGAACTTCCTGTCAGACATGTAGATAGATAGTTCCACCTCTGACTCATGAAAAAGGGTTTGTTCAAGATTTAAGTACACAGAACCGGAAATGTTTGATTTAAGGACAGGAGTCAGTCTAGTTTGTATTTGTCTTTGATGGTTCCATATGGGCGACCCAATGGAGTCCATGTTTAATCCCCCTGGTGTGTATTATGTAGAGGGAACCCCACCTGGGCATGTCACATTCTGGATGAGAACAACTCAGAGATGATGCATGGCCTTGTCAGATGAAAATGCAGATGGGAATGTCTCATTGCCGAACGCTGTGACAGCGACACACACTGGCAGACTGATGGCTTTAGTCAGAGCTGAATCGTATCGGAGGACATCTGCCATTTCAGCAAGAGGAGGAAGCAAAGTAGAAATGCACTGGCAGAGATCAAACTTTATATAGATTAAGAGGCTGGCGTCGGCTTGTCTGTCATCTGTTCTGCTCTGACTGAACAGAGTGTCAAACAGATGGTTCACTCTGCTGGCACCTTTCATCTCAGTTAAAGCGAGACATCACTCTTTTCCAGGAGAAAGCAATACATATTTTAACATCAAAATGGTAGTAGCTACCGTTCTGCCTGTATTGTTCCTGCCATCACCTGAGTGAATACTCAAATTTGATTGGCTGGAGGAGTTTTGGTTTAATTGTGATAACCACAAAGGTTTGACATGACACTTCATCACTGCTCTGAATAACGGCATGATAAAGATGTAGGGGGGAGAGAGAGAGAGAGAGAGAGAGAGAGAGAGAGAGAGAGAGAGAGAGAGAGAGAGAGAGATTGCTCACCTATACAGTAGCAGAGAATGATTGACAGGACAACAGCCACGCCCACAGCTATCAGGGCGGTACACCTCCAGGAGCAGTGTTTAGGGGACTTCTTGAACTTAAATGCCCCCCTGGAGAGGCTGTTTCTGGGCAAGGGTCTTGTCGGCGTGGAGTAAACCGCTCCCGTGGCCATGGTGTAACCTGGAGTTGCCGTGCCGAAGAAAGGCGTCGTTCCTGTTCCGGTTTTAAAGAGAAAGTGCCTACGAAGACAAAAGGAAAGGAACACAACTATGAATTATCACGACAAGGCATATGCAGGCAAGTTTTGAGTAAAGGATTTTGGTGCTCAACAGAAAAGTATAAAGCAAAAACGTTTTTGTTTTAACTGGGCACTTAGTCTACCAACATAAGACACTGGAGCACTCCTTAAGTATGCACATTGCACAACACTGCATATATTGCAGGAGTGACTGACGTTTCAGGAAGCGTCTTCCTCAGATCTTGACTCTGAAGGGAGACACAAACGTCAGTCAGCCCTGCTATGTGCAGATTTAACCACACAAAGCCTTCCTGTTGGTTACAGAATAATTTACCTGCCATTCTAGGGGTATTTGACCGGAATATGCACTTGGTTTTATTACCTTTAGTAAACATTTTCATAAATGCTTTCAAGTTTTCAGTCTGTACGTTCTTTCAATTATCACGATATGTGTTTTTTGTAATTAATCTTAAAGAAGGGTCTGTTTCTACTGGTTCTACTAAGTGAAGCCGCTTGTACTGTACATCGGCCATTTCTGCTGAAGAGATTTGGTGCAGAGGGAACAAAGGAGGTGCCAAGTACAGACCCCTGGTGGACCCCAAGTATACCAGTCTCTTATTTGGGTAGTCTATTTGAAGTGTCCAAGATGAAAGTGCATTTTACTTTCAATGAATCCCTGAACTTTACAGAACATCACGTTAATCTGTCCACCACTTTCACATGCAAGGCATTGAACCTTGAATGTGGGCATGTACAGTATATGTCCTTCTCTGAAGGCTTATGATTTATTCTCCATGCAGAAAATGGGAGATTTGTTTATAAATATAGTGGCTGGGTTTCCCAAAGAAAACATGCACAGTGAGTACCGTATGCGTGTGGTTCGTCTCAACAACACCCCCTTTCACTGTGAACATAGATATTCCGTGCATAGATGTGCCACGCAATGGTAGGCCTGAGGCCTACCATACCGGCCTGACCAGTCAATAAAATAATGCTGAATTAACTAGCTTGTATTGGTAACTTTGACTGCACAATAGCCTCCCATTTAACCTCCTTGTAGGCCCATTTATTTATTAACCCACAATCGAATGTTATTCAATTTCATTCACTTGCACAATGGGAGAGTAGGCTAGTGTTTTCATATAGGCCTACATTCACGTTGCCGACATCACTTCGCCTCTGAAATGTAATTTAATAATACTGCTGGACAGCTGACAGTATAGGCTATATATGGCAATTTCATTTATTTGATGCTGAAGTAGGCCTAAACATGTTTCAAAATGTTTATATTTAAATGAAATGAAGAACGTCACCACTCACATCACACATTTATCTGTGGATGGTTTTACTACTGCCACATGTCGACAGGTGTGTGTGTAGGCTAAAGAGGCTTTAGGGGAAACAGGTTTGCTTCTAAATGTATTCATGCAGGAGGCCTTACGTGCGCAATGAGGACAGGTGTGGCTGTGCTCTAGTCTATGTTGTTCTGTTTCACAGTGTTTCCCAAAAAAGGACATGGTGTCTGCTTGGCTGCAACACAAAATGAGTTTGGGAAACCCAGCCAATGTCCCTAATCTAATCTCCCTATAATTCTGAAACACAAATATTTGTACAGATCACTTCCTTTTCTCAGCTGGTTGAGGGTGTTAATATCCTGTCTAATCCTGACATGGGAACCTCATAAAAACAATCAACTCCCACTTGCCCTTTCGCAAGCAAGAGCCGCTGCTAATAGCCCATTATACCTGGGGTAATTAAGAGAGTTTAATCAAATGCAGTGAGGGGCAATCGTCCTATTAGCTTTTAAACCCCTGATGAGAACCTCTTAAGTAAACGAATTAAGCCCTGTTCCTATACTCTTGCCACTACTTACAGATTACCAGACAAAATGTCTGGTAATGGGTTATTTAATCCATTACATTATAGCGCCCAGTCGATTTATAAACACGGATCACTTTTACCGACGGACCGGATGTTGTTGTGAATGTGTGTGTAGCAGCTAACAATAGCCACAACACTCTAGAGTCGATCGACAACAACGGGAGGTAAGAATAAATCTATCGCGACTAGCGACTGGACCACGGAGGACCGTCTTAACACAGGATCTTTTTTCATAATTAGACAGGATGATTTATTTAGATCGCGAGTTATTAATGTTTTAATATTTTCGTTTTCGTCGGCTAAACAGGGGAGGGAGTTTTTCGATGACGTCTCATTCTTATACGCAACATCGAGGATTGCCCAACAGGCGCTCCCAGGCTGTGTAGCCATGCGATCCGTTCTCATAGCAATAAACTTCGTCTTTTGGACAATACTTTTGGACAATACTTGGACAATACTTGGCGTTGGCCGTTACTATAGAAAAGACGAAGATACTTCTTCCTGGGCGCTCTAGGTGTTAAACAAAAATAATAATTATATATATATATATATATATTAGCTATACACTCCTAGAGTATATTATATTCTCTTCAAAAATGCACCTACTGTAGGTGTAGGGGCCATGTCCCTGTTCCCTGAATATGGCTTCCGCTGCATTGTTTAATCCCTAGAGCTCTTCCCTCCCTTGGAGACGGTATGTCACCTGGGAGCAAGCTCTGCCTCAGGAACCATGCTTAGGGGAAAAGCTCTGCCTCAGGAACCATGCTTAGGGGAAAAGCTCTGCCTCAGGAACCATGCTTAGGGGAAAAGAAATATCTTCTGCCACCCTGAGCGAGCAAGCATGTGCAATGTGCATCGTTGTGGAGTTCTGGGACTTGACCTGTTGACTAACTGACTGTTACTAAGAATCCCATTTCATGGGAACACATGCATTAGAGATTTAGATATTTCATCACATGTTTTACATCGGCATAATACGTATGTTGAAAGTGAAGTGAAACCTATGGGTCATCATGATCCAAACAACAATAAGCCACGTCAAATCCGTTTGGGATCTAGGGCTATGCAGCGAGAACTGTGGTTGGTATGATGCATTCACTCAGAAGTCTCTCTATTGTCTCTACCTCTTGACCTGACCTAATCTTCCTCTCAATAATGCAGAGCCGTCCTAGTGCAAATATTCTCTTGGCGAGCGTACCATATAACACAAAATGAATTTGAGAGAATGTAAACAGTAGGTTTTGTAGAACTAGTCCTTACCCGTTGTGAGATATTGCCCCCCAGAAATATTAATTACCAGTCATTTTAATTTGTATAATATATTTTTGTGTTTTTTTTAATGAATAAAAACAAAACAAAATAAATGCTAAATGTTAATTGAACTCTGAGAGTGTAAATGGGTTCATTTGGTGTGGTTCCATTTGGTTCTAAACTATCATTTAGCTGGGGACATGGGGGGGGGAACTCCCCCAATGCAGGACCCCTAAACTATGATTTATCCACACACACACACACACGCGCGCGCGTTGCGAAAGTAGCGAGACACACACACACGTGCGTTGCGAAAGTAGCGAGACACACACACACACACACACACACACACACACACACACACACACACACACACACACACACACACACACACGCGTGGCGAAAGTACACACACACACACACACACACACGTGCGTTGCGAAAGTAGCGAGACACACACACACACGTGCGTTGCGAAAGTAGCGAGACACACACACACACACACACACGCACGTGGCGAAAGTACACACACACACAGACACACGTGCGTTGCGAAAGTATAGCTGCCTGGAAGGAATTGTTTACCTGGGCTGGCGGAAGGCAACGTGTGAAGCCGTGGCTCCGTCAGAGTGTGACCCACGGTTCCGTCAGTGCGCGGTCACACACGGGTGAAAGAAAGTGTGTTGTGCTGTGTACTGTATGCTGCGGTGGTAGGTGTGTGTGTGTGTGTGTGCCGCCAAATTGTATAGGTCACTGTTTGTTGTGGCCGCCAAATTGTATAGGCCACTGTTTGTTGTGTTGCGGCGGTAGCTAGAGGAAGCATGCCAGTGGGGTAACAGTGAGAATGGTGGCCTGTGATGCAGATGTCGCTAAGGGGCAGAGGTGTGTGAGGTTGCGCGTTTAAGTCAGCGTTTTAATTCACTAATAAAGTAATTATTAATTTGTAATTTGTTAAATGGGAAAAGGGGCTTCGTTAAGACCTCCATATTATTATGGTCAATGCCTGTGTGAAAAGTGGGAGTGATTGGTGCAGGCAGTGAGGAGCTACGGCAGTCACAGTGACACACAGACAGACACACATTCAGACAGACATTGATTGAATTATAGTATGATGATGATGATGATGATGATGATGATGATGACATCAGAAGCATGAATCAGCCTTAAAGTGTTTTTTTACTAGTGTTGAGTTTATTTATCTATTTATTTTTGGTTTGATGTTTTGTTCTCACTGCTGTTGCTGCTATGATAGCCTTTTGCCAGGTACTTGAAATGCGCCTGGACTACATTTACTACTACCTCTAGTAGCGACCACTTTTTCATGATTGGCTGCCAGCATGGTCTCTAGGCTGCCTCTAAGCCAATGGGAGACTTACCCATAAAACCCATACTCTGAATGCTGCAACGTGAGCTGAGGCAGAGGCTGTGGCACACAAACTGATTATATTATCTACACTACAGTGTAGATTATTTATAGCCAATTATTTTAACCCTCATTTTCTCCCCAATTTAGTTGTTAAGCCAATGAATTCCTCCCCACACACATCTCTGTGTTGTCACTGCTGTTGTATCCTCCTAACTAATCTGCCAGTGTGGAGACCCCACAGGGAGGACAACTCTTCCCGCAACATGTGCCGCCCCAGCCTGTAGGAGTATGTTATAACCAATATCATCCTCCCCGTCCGGCTTCCCTCCTCTTGAACACAGGCCAATAAGGGCCTCTCTCCCTGTGTTTTAGGATCCAAGATGGCCACAGCACCAGGAGGGGGTGGGGCAGAGGTGAGCGGGGGCGGGGTCGACATATGACCTTACTGGGCTGCATTCAAGACACTTTCCTGACTTGTGTCTGACCACAGCTTTGATGGATGTGTTCTGCCCCCCCTCCCCCCCATCAAACAAAATGTTTGGTCAAACCATGGGGTTCCATTGAAAATGCATTGGAGTGGCCATTAAACACAGACACAAGACAAACGCAAGACAGTTTGTGAACACAGACGAGTAAGGCCACCCCCTCCTGGTGCTGCGGCCATCTTGGATCCTAAAACACAGGGAGAGAGGTGGGGCCGAGAATGCCCGACAAAGCCGGATACACCACTGTGGATTCGAACCCACAGCCTCTGTGGTGGTGGGCAGGAACTTTACCACTGTCCCATCGGAGCACTTAATAAAGGTTATCTTATCTTATTTCACGTTTCATGTTTCTGGCCTGCAAGGCTAATGTTGGGGTAGAAAATGTCCTCTGATCAATTTCCTGACTACAAGAACAAATGTCATGTTTGGATCGTCTGAGTCAGATTTGGACGCTGGGCTGTGATTGACATGGGCAGACCAGGGAATGCATTTAAAGGTTACAACACATCACTGTCTGAATCACAATGACAGTGCAGTCAGCTTCCCTGTACTGTGTAGAGCCAATGGAAAAGTGCATCTAGTAACTAATTTAACTATATTGAACGTTGTACTGTCTACTGTACCTGGACATGATACAAGTACAAATTTGTTGATCAGCTGTTTCTGATGCTTTTGTACTCTGTGAGTGAAGAACTACTAACTAGAAGTAGTCAATCTAATCATGGTGTTGTATGAACCAGGTCTGAAAATAACACTTTTAGCACATGGGGGTGGAATGTATATATCAATAGCAAGTGAAATGTATATATCAATAGCAATATGAAAAAAATCAACATCATCGTCATTGTACTCATTGTACTACACAACTACCATTTCTTTGGCAGTAGAGAACTTCCGTCATACATTAGGTAGTAACATCAATTCAGCCATTTTACTTTCTCAAACTAAGTGCAAAGACTAAATGTTTTACATACTGGCAGAAACCACTAATTTGCACAACAGTATGATTTTGATGTGCCAACAGTATGATTTTGAGACCCGTTTCACTGTAATGCCGGTGAATTAATCACTATTTCTGGTTTCTCACTCTCAGAGCACAGAAGCAACAAGTAAAGATGTATATTGTTTGGACGATTTCATGCCCAGGTAGCAGCTATATAACTAGGCTCTACTAAAGTTCAATATAGCGTTAACTATTACACATATATACACAATGTACATACAGTACAGTACTATCCTACTATAAATGCGCCACGTGTCTGTCTGTCTGTCTGTCTGCGTGTGTGTGTGTGTGTGTGTGTGTGTGTGTGTGTGTGTGTGTGTGTGTGTACGGTTGTAATGCACGTAACTCGAGAACCGTTTGCCCCACCGACACACGTGTTCCACACCCCCACAGGGAGTGCAGTGCCAGGTATCGAGTCGGTCGGACCAACGGTTCTCCAGAACCACCACAAAAGGCTCTGGTCAGGCTCTGCCAGTGGGCTTAATGAGACCAACTCCTTTCACCTGGGCCAGGCTCTGCCAGTGGGCCTAATGAGACCAACTCCTTTCACCTGGGCCAGGCTCTGCCAGTGGGCCTAATGAGGCCAACTCCTTTCACCTGTGCAATTTCTAGCCTCAGCCAATTGACTCTCAACCAATCAGGCTCTGCCAGTGGGCTGAATTGATTGGCAAGTACACTTTTCAGTTTGCAGTCTTCACACACAGGCACACAGGCCCGGTCATTTTTGCGTGAATTTGGCCCAGACCGGCCCACCACAACCAGCGCACAGATAGCAGAAACTCTACCGCCCACTCCATCTAGGCACACACAAACAAACAAGCCCTGATACCACCACTTTTACAGAACAACATAAATGATACAAACCAACAGACAACTATATACAACCCTTTGTAGAGGGTTTATTTGTCACTCACGGATACAGGTACAGTGAAATTGTATCATGATGGCACTGGCAGAATGGCAGCACGCCCGGACCTTCCTTTATTTTTTAATCATTGCGGCCCCCTACGGCCCGGTACGCCAGTCCAGCCCTGCACAGATCTCCATGTGGGACACCGGCTGACAGTCAAAACGGGTGCTATGACAACGTATATCATTAGGTTCCCAAGTTGCATCGTTCCCAAGTAGGCCGGTGTCCGACTGCGACAGGCGGGTCTAATCGGCCACATACAGGTCTAGTATATTATAAAGCAAATGTAATAACATGTTATTCTTATTATATAATGACAAGTAATGAATGAGTAATATATCCGTTTGTTATTTGGCAATAGTGAACTAATTATTACATCTATTTGACTCATATTATAATGTTGCAACAAGCCTGTACATTTACAATTTACAATTTACAATTTAGGCATTTAGCAGACGCTCTTAATCCAGAGCGACTTACATTAAGCAGGAACAAAAAGCATGGGAATACATCACAAAAAAGCATTTATCATGAAACATGCGTAAGCTAAGAAAGTAACAGTGGAATATCTATATTATGAGACTATACATATAAACTATATATCTATACTACTATGCTATACATATGTACTATGGCGTGCTATGACTATATACAATGCAATTATAGTGCTGTCTACATAACATGCTATAAGTCTATCAAATGCTATCTAAGTCTACCGAAATGCTATCTAAGGGGGTAGGATAAGTGCTATGGGCCATGATGGAGTCTGAAAAGGTGGGTTTTCAGACTACGGCGGAAGATTGGGAGTGATGCTGCAGTTCTGACTGCAATGGGAAGTGCATTCCACAGTTTTGGAGCCAGAAGGGAGAAGAGTTTGGGACGTGTGGAGCGTTGTCCCGGCGTTTTTAGTGAGGGTACTTCCAGCTTCCCTGCGTTGGCTGATCTGAGTGCGCGGGAGGGTTTGTAGGGTTCAATCATACTTGCAAGATATGGGGGAGCCATACCTTTGGTTGCTTTGAATGCCAGCATCAGAGTTTTGTATTCTGTGCGGGCAGCGACCGGGAGCCAGTGGAGGGAGCGGAGCAGTGGGGAGACATGTGAGAATTTTGGCTGGTTGAAGACCAAGCGAGCTGCGGCATTTTGGATCAGCTGGAGAGGCTTAAGTGCACATGCTGGTAGGCCAGTAAGGAGGGAGTTACAATAGTCGAGTTTTGACAAGACTGTTGTCTGGATTAGGAGCTGGGCTGATTCCTCCAATCCCACCAAAGATGTGTTTCTATTCCTGGCATGACATTGTGCATTCATCCTGCATCGATATCCGTTGCGTGCCATATATTATTAACCCATTCTGACCTGAGATTAGATTCATACGAGGTTTCCACCGGACACACACTGGTCTGATTAACCCATTCTGACCTGAGATCAGATTCTAAAAATGTCAGTCGCTCTTCGATTTTTCAAAAATAGCAGACCTACAAGCTCATATCGCGCCACTCGGTGGCGCGATATGAGCTTGTAGATCTGCTATTTTTCAATAGCTAAAGCATAACATGATGCTGACACCAAAATGGGTGCCCGTTCAGAATGGGTTAAGTAAGGGATTCATATTAATTTACTTTGGCACATGATGCAACCCACTATCCACAAGCACATGACTGACAGAGAACATGGACAACTAGACATTTCAATTAGCTCTCAATAAAGCATAAATCTCCACCAGCTAATAATACTAGTGATGTATGCAGTTAGATTTGTACATGGAGAACAGCCATGTTATCCATGTGGCCAGTACATCCAGTACATCCTTTCCACCGTCTTCCTCCCACCCAGGACGTCCTGATCACCCAAAACATGTTTTCAAATGCAGCATATTATGTGTTATTTCAATACCGATGTATTGGGCTATATTCGTTTTGGTGCAAGCTTTTCCGAAGGTCAGCAGTCAGCACTGATATACTGTTGGACAGCTCTGAATAAGTTGAATGTGTGCAGACATTAAGACTCTCACAATTAGTTTAGTTGTTTACTTGATTGCCATGTTTATAAATGTATATTTTGCTGTAAATGTAACGTTGACTTATACGGGCAAACTTGCATGTCTGCAATTGGCCGATACATCACACTCACACTCACACACACACACACACACACACACACGAGAAAAACAACACCTGCATCCAGTACATAGATGTGGTCTTACTAGTAAATAATCCGGAATTGGCATCCAGGTAGGACGACAGCATGTTTGCAGCAGAGACTCGATCCCTCTAGTCCTCCGCCCGTTTGCCTGCCATTTTTGTTTAGTTTGTTCTGTGTTAGGTGTTCTGTTCATTCTGCCGTAAGTTGCTTTAGAGATGTTTGCTTTTGTTTATAATCTGTGTTTTCTTATAAATCTGTACATTATTATTTGTTACTGCTAAATATGAAGCCCGGTTCCTACTCCACCATGTAGGGGTGCCAGGTAGTTTTATTTTGCTAAGTTATTGTATCTTTTGGTTAGTTAGGGTAGTTAGGAATTTAGAATTGTAATTTTGTTTAAACATTCTGTTAGGGCCTTTAGTTAGGGGTAAGCTTTTGATTTTTAGTTAGAGCCGTTTTCTTAGAATAGAACCTGCACCTTGAAGCCAATATTAGAGTTGTGAACAAGAAATGTAACTTTGTCTCTGCTAATGAACAAAAAATAGCTACTACAAATAAACTAAAGTTCTTTTCAACCCTGTCTCCTCGCACATTGTGTTATATCCCTTCACCCTAGACGAAGGTGCATAACATAATTGTCTGCAGTTTTGTAGCGACCGGGCCAGCGGACACACACACACGGTCGGACTGAAAGGGGCGAAAACACATTCTCGAGACGACAAAATAGTTTACTTAACTAAGAGCTAGAGTACTACAGGAGTTGTTCAGCAAGCATAAAACAAAAGTGGTATTGGTACCAGGCAGTGGCCATCTAGGGACAGGACAGACTAATCTCCGCTTGGAGCTGGAGACAGGACAGACTATCTGGAGCAGTCAGAGCTGCAGCAAATGCTGTAATATGCAGCGGAGAAGGAATTGAGGTCAGAACTTACACAACGCCTGAGACAGCACACACACACACACACACACACACACACACACACACACACACACACACACACACACACACACACACACACACACACACACACACACACACACACACACACACACACACACACACACACACACACACACACACACACACACACACACACACGTGAATGCGCAGATAGAAAAACCAATGCAGTCAGGCCAGGAGTTCACAGGCAGGCAGGCAGGGAGACAGACCAAATAGACTATAGAAAGTTGCATTCAGTTGAGTGTCTGTCTGAAATCATGCCCTGATAATAATCGTCATAATAGTTAGATTAGATCAGTGGTTCTCAAAGTGGGGTCCTTGAGGAGGTTCCAGGGAGCTCCCAGCTAGATTTCTTAATAAAAATTATCATTTTGCTTTAAAAAGAAAAACACAAATCTTCTCTTCTGGGGGTCCCTGGCACAAAACCTTTTCAGATGGGGGTTCATGGCCAAATATATCAGGCTCCTTGGCACAATAAAGTTGGAGAACCACTGGATTAGACGATTACATCGTATGTCGTGACAGTACTACTTAGCAGTGCAGCATGTGATTTACCGACTGTACCTCACATTTGCTGTAGAAGTTACACATCGCCAAGCAGCGGTCAGTAGGCTCGTCTCTAAACGGACAGAGCGGTCGTTATGATATATTCACCAATATCAGAACAAAACTACTTCACAAGAACAATGTTGGTGCAACTACAGTAAGAGATTCACTTATTTCTAGTAATGTCAACTTTCACAAGTTGTGGAAGGAGGCAGAACATGGGCTGGACAAGACTGAACGGGGACAGTGTCATTCCGACACGGGCTGACAGGCCTAGAGCTGGATTGGACAGGGCAGGAGGACTACTGGATAGGACTAGATAGGGCTGTGACACCAGACAGTGCAGATGCAGGACAGGATTAGATAAGACTGGACAGGGCAGAACCACTGGGCTAGACGTGACAGACAGGCCAGGAGAGGTAGAGCAGGTAACCCGACAGGCAGACATGGAGACACATGTACGTACAGTACAACCGGACAGGCAGAGAGAAACCAGCATTAACAGACAGCCTGACAAGACGACAGACAGACTGGAAAAAAAACGGAAACACTAACGGATACACTAATATACAAGCAGACAAAACAGGTTGGACACCTTATAACCAACTTATAAACAAGCAGACGGGCAGGCAGGTTTGGGTTCTGGGGTGCTGGACAGGTCGGACAAAGACTAACAAGGGTTTGTACGCTATACACACGGTCAACACAATGGACAGTCAATCAACGCAGATGTAACATGTGACATAAAGCAGATGAGAGGGCAGATCATGAGGTGAGAGTGACAGGTAGAAGTGGCACAACTGGGACACTTAATACAGAACGGAATGGGAACGGGAATGACACTGACTACGATAATGTGTGCACTAGAAGAGCACTTCAACAGCTTGAGATCATTATATTATGTGATCATCTATATTACCATACAATGATTATAATTATAAGGCCAATAGGGCCGGTGGTTGATATTCATACACTCTCGCAGATGCTGCTTGATCTCTGTTCATTGCCCTGAAATGGAAAATCCAATAATTACCTAATGGTAAATTGAAAGAATTTTAATATGCACATAATTAACGGGATTTTTTTTTTCCTCTGCCTACCCGTTAACCATTTGGCACTGGGTGGGTTTTGAAGGCCTTTGTGTATAGAAAAAAAAAATGGCCTGCATTTAATACTTTTTGTGTCCGCATGTACAGTATGAATGAATGAATGAATGAATGCATGAATGCATAAAGGAATGAACAAACGAACGAAAGAACGAACGATGAACAAACGAACGAACGAACGAACAAATGAAGGGTTTTATTTGGTGATGAAAGAAGAGCACATCAGAACTTCCACAACATCATCACAGAGGATAAAAACACAATAAAGCCCTGAGGCCTACATATATCCACTGTGGTCCAACAGAACAGTCACAACATTTCACAATGTATGACACGCCGTATGGCAGACGTTTTGGCCTTCCGCTGCGCGAAAGGCCAACCGAAACGCCCGCCGCGTTTGATCTTGCTGCCGGCGGGGCTTTTCAATAAATAAGAGATCCTAAAGGGGCCGTGAGTGAGTGAGTGCTGGTGATCTTTTTCAAAGTTACGGTTTCTGTCAGAAGCGTGCATCCCATATCTGGCCACCGAAACTGTGAACTATATTCTATTCAACTGACGAGTCCTCGCATTCCCTTTTTAAAGTCACTATACATCCACCACCAGAGTCGCAGAGACTGATTCTGGTGGAGCTGAGCCAGTGATTAAGGGGAATGTGATAGCGCTGTCTGATGGCACGAAGTGATTAAATGATGACATGATTAATAGATGGAGGTGAAGAGGACACATCGCTCATTCAGACACACACGCACGCACACAAGCACACACACACACACACACACACATTATTCTACTAATAGCTACAGTGTGTGGTGTGTGCACGCGTGTCCGGGCGCACGCGCATGCAGTGTGTGTGCATTTATGTGTTAGCATGAGAAAGAGAGGGGTAGGGTGTGTGTGTGTGTTTGCACGCATACACATGTTACTATGAGAAAGAGAGGGTTTGGGGTGTGTGTGTGTGTGTGTGTGTGTGTGTGTGACTGTGTGCATGTTTAATGTGTTAGCATGATAAAGAGAGGGTTAATGCGTGTGTGCGTGTGTGTATGCGGCAGAAAGAGAAAACAGAAGAAAGAAAAATGGCTAAAGGGGAGAGGGGACGAAAATAGTTGTTAGCTTGTAGATCTGCTATTTTCAGTGTGTGACACCAACGTGTGTGTGTGTGGGAGAATCTTTTTTTCCCCTTTGTTTTGGCTCGGCTGCAGGGATCATGTCTGAAACTATGAGAGGCAACGTCCTTTGAATAATGTAATCCTCCTCTTAGCCTGACATGCCGCGCTAGGCTAGCGTGAGCATTTCAAGGTGAGTGCAGGAATAATCGGGAGCCTTTTAATCTGCCCAGCCGACAGCGAGGGCTACAGTACAGATGTTCAGCGGAGTCTAGGGACTTTTCCTATTTCACTCGTTCTCTCTCTCTCTCACCATCCTCACCTGCCCTCTCTTCAGGGAGGTGTGCTGTACCAGTGTTGCTAGCGTGCGTGTATGTGTGTGTGTGACCAGTATGGTGCAATCTTTAGACATTGTGGTATTATCAGAGACACAGAAAAGGTGTTTTCTTTTTCTTTTTCAATCTGAGCTCTGAACAACGACTCCAACTGCCCTGTCTTAACATGTACATGTAAATGCACTTGCTCACCAAGAGAGCATGCACAGTATGTTTTGACAATCTGTGCATAAAATTATAATTCACATCATAGTAAGAACACCTGCATTTCCCACTGGCCATCAATACAGTATACTGTAGGTTGGTCGGTCTTTACATGTATCTATAATAATGCTATGGCACCATGTATACCGTACTTGGATGCTAACTTATTCATTTTTCTGCTGCATGAATGAGCATTCAGTATAGGGTCACTATTTTCATTCTGTATATCCTTTCCATCCTGCAGGCAATATTCTGTTTTTTAGCTGCACCATATACTGTAGACATAGCCTATATACTGTATCTGAATAACGTATAGGGAAGGTGCAATTGTAAATGTATATATTTGGTTGCTTACTTATTTATACATGTATTTATCTTATTCTATATTCTGTACTGTATTTGCTTTTGTGTGCAACATTGATCATTGATTCCCCCCCCCCCCCCCTGAGCTTTGTATTTGTAGCTTGTATTACATCTTGAAGTGTATTATGTTGGACATTGTTGCACAGTACTAGCGGACTGCTGGAGATTGCTGCACCAACATTTCACTGCACATGTACTGTATGAGTGTCGTGCGTGTATGTGACAAATGTGAAAAAGTATTTCAATCTTGAATGTTGTTTGTGCTGCTTGTGCATAAGATTAGATGGACAGGATTTGATTGGGGTGAGGGTGTGATGTGCTGAGCGCATGTGCGTATACCGTATAGATTGAAGTTCTGGACTGTGAGAGTGATCCGTGTTCATGAATGACAATCAGGGGTGGGAAATCAACACAGGAAGCCATTTGACAACACTGGTAGTTTCACCACCGAGTCTAAGTGACTGACTGCTCGATGCTCACAGCCAGGTAACTAACCATTGTTACGAAATAATGCGAAGTAAAACTGACTGGGAAGCTTTGGGCAATGTTTTACAACATTGCAATGTTTCCAACAACAGAGGCTGGAGAGAGAGAGAGAGAGAGAGAGAGAGAGAGAGAGAGAGAGAGAAAGTAAGGTTGGAGATGGTTCTTCGTCACAAGAGCGGGGGTGCTGACCTGGGTGACCTGGGTCTTGGCTATATCTTTACCTTAACGGACAAGTTAGTAGAACTTAGACTGAAAGGCTTAGTTGAGGTTCTCAAGCAGACAGATATAAAATGATAATCGGACAGAGAACTTGTGCTGCCTTATAAAAGGAGGGGATGACGTCACCACTAGGTAGGCGTGACATCAGCCCTGACAGAGAGAGAGAGAGAGAGAGAGAGAGAGAGAGAGAGGGAGTGATAATTTAATTTGTATTTAATTGTTATAATCATTACTATGTTCTCTCTTTTTTTTGTCAACGGTGGTTGGTGCAGGGGTTTGGGGGTAGGATTTTTAAAAATGAGGCAAGGGGCAAGTCACTGACTGTATGCCTGTACCTATGCCTTTCATCCAACAACAAAAAAAAGAGAAAAAAAAATAAAAAAAGAAGGAAGGCTGGAGGACAAAATAAAAATAGTGTTTGACACAACACCCCGTAATGACCATGTGTATCTACAGTCAGTCAAGACATTTATATAACCTGCAGACCCACGACCTACCAGCCTCACTGCACTTCTAACTTGCTGGTCTGTTGGTGGAACAGCACAACGCAAGAAACATCGTTGCATTCAAGCCACAGACACTCCCCTGACACCTGGATCCGATGAGGAGTCGGACTGACAGTGCATTTAGAACACTGCGGTGTGCCCGCGCACCCTTCACGAAGACTAATTTTGAAATGTCACAACATCTCAGAGAATCTGAGGGGAGAGAATGCCAGAGAGGATTGCAAGACATATATATGGAACAGCAGACGGTCACCGGTCTGCTGTGCAGCCAGCGGGAGCGTGGGCTGTGTGTGTGTGTGTGTGTGTGTGTGTGTGTGCACAGTGAGCACAGTCTCGCGATCGAGAAAGGCCGTCATAGGCAGACCTGTATCCTGAGAGAAGACAGGCTATGGACCCACTGCACACAAAATGAAGTGGAAACCGAGCTACACTTCCTAACCATCTGCCCATTGTACCAAGACATCAGAGACACATACTTCCCACAGATTACAACCACACACGGAGGTTTTGAAAACATGACCAATGACAAAAAACTCCCATATCTGCTGGGTGAAGTACAACAATGTGCAAACACGGCAGCAAGATTTGTGAGTTGCTGTGATAGGAGAAGGATATCAAAAGGAACACAACCACCCTAAAGACTAATCATTGTGTATATTCCTGCACTATACCTGCATCGGGTGATCTTGGTACATAGAATTTGATCTATTAAAGATTCTGACCTTCAAATGTACATCATTTTTGTTTTGATTGTATTGCTGTATTGTTGTATTGTTCTTTCTGCTTTGTAAACGTATGTTTTCTCATGCCAATAAAGTGTGTGTGTGTGTGTGTGTGTGTGCTGGCAAGACAGACATACATACTAGAACTAGTGTATATAAAATATAAAAGTAAAAATATGTAGGACGACCGATTCTACTCTATGGCTCCGAGACATGGACACTGTCAAAGAAACTAAAGAAACGGTTGGATGGCACTTACACCCGCCTTCTAATGAGAGCGCAAAATCTGTCTTGGAAGAGCCACCCATCGACTAATCTAATATACGGCAACCTTCCCCGTGTTTCTTCACTAGTCCGATCCAGAAGAACACAGTTTGCCGGCCACTGCTACAGAGCTGACAATGAGGTTTATATCTTCCCTTCTTCTCTGGAGTCCTGCCTCAAAGCAGACCAGAGGTAGAAAACTGTCGTTCCCTGATGTCATCGCTAGGGACACAGGCTTCAGTAAGCAGGAACTGGGGATGGCAATGAAGGACCGGGAAATCTGGCGTGTTATTGTGAAATCCACGATCTCGAAAAATGATGATGATGACTAGTGTATATAGTGACATACATTCAGTATTTTAGCTGTGACGTGAGCGCCCCCTCATGAGATACTTCCGGGTCCTACTTTTGTGTCGCTTTTGTGTCCCCATGGAGTTATACTGTGACGCTCCGTCGGACTAAATCTGAGACGAAAACAACCACGAAAGTCAAATTTTACCGCTTTCCTCGCAACAACAAAGCGGCGCTGCTCTCCCAAATCTGGCTGTGACAGGCCGTCTGCCCAACATGGAATACTATCGCCATTTTATTTTATTGTGTCAAATAAATCCTCATAATGCAAACTAGATTCAACATACTCAAGCCTGCACACATTCTAAATATACCCCAGAAATATTTTACCGATCAAATGGACTGTTGCCACCTTCAATAATAATGATAATAATAGTCTTTATTGTCTCCACATCATATATTTTTGTTGTCATGGACACTTGTACAAAACATTAATAATTCCACTCGAGTTGGAAGCATTAAGACCCATTTTAACCCTCTATGGCTTCCTTTCTGAAAAATAACGTCAATTTAAAAAGATTCACGCGTTTAGATATTCTATTTACAATGGGATGCGGACGGGAGCTGGTGCCACTTGGACCCGGACGTAACGTAGCACTACAAAATGACGTCGGACTTAAATACTGAATAGAGACATAGACACGGCCACGCTGATCAACAGTGCCACTTTAGGCCACCCAGCAGTATTGCAGCTGTCCGTACTCAAACAGACATACATGGAGACATACTGTCCATACATAGAAATACATAGCTCTGTTCATTGGAGCGGTTATAGGCACCACTCAAAGGAAAATGCGCAAAAGAAAGTGCATGAGTCACTCTTAATTGTGCTCCAGTACTCATAGAGTAAGGCGCCAGTGCCATATGGTGCCATAGCAAATCGATTTCACACAGAGTCAACTTTAAGTAAAGGACAGCTGTAGCAACAGCATAAGTACAGTACCTGCCGAGTGCTATTTGACATGCAATGCTCATCACATAATAATGGAACTCAATAGCACATCAATACAAAGCTATCACAGTTGCTATGGAGACCAATGCTTAACCAGTGAACATGTGTGGTTCATTAAAAGCACTCTAAAAGCACTTAAAGATTTCAGGTGTGAATGTTTTCTTGGAACTATACAAGAATAGCGGCATGCAGTAACAGTTGTATAATGTACAACTGTTGGTCTTGGCACAATATAGAGCAAAACCTTAAGTAGACCAGAATGTCTCAGGTAGACGCCAAGATGCCATTAGTCACTTAGGAAATTACTATAATCAAGAACATGTGGTCTCTTAAAGGTTTTATGACATTCATTTTCATATCATATTCATCAAAACAATTAGATGTACAAATATACACAATATAGTCAAAACAGGAAATCATCTGATGCGCCATCCTGTTGAGAGGGTTATCTAATAGTCCAATAAACAGGCTGTACACTTAAAATTATGGATTCACAAGATCTGGCATTTATTGATTGCCCACAATTATTCCAAATTGAATGGTCATGTGATATATACATGTGAACAGCAAAGACACATATGAAAGCAAATACGACCTGTTACGTCACGAATTCGGATTCGATCATTATCAGTCCACAGATTTGGGGGCCCCGCGAAGCACAGGACAGAGAGCTTGTCTATCCTGGAGAATTCTGACGTGTCCCTCTCTGCCCTGACAATATATACAGTACAGTCGCAATCTCACTGAAGTGACCTTGCATACACACAGCTCAGGCGGCACACTCTGAAAGTAATGGTAACTGCTTGAAGGGTCTACTTTACCCCACCAGCCCTCCTTGGTAATGAGTAATCAATTACCAGATATCATACAGACGTTCGAGGGGCACACCAATTCAGGGACGGTAGAACACTGCATTCAGGGGTTAGTGGTACACAGACATTGAATTCCAAAAGATGAAAAATAAAAAAGAATGACAATTAATAGTCAGGTCAATCATATGAATAGAAGTACATTGCGTCACTGATGCGGAAATCAAATCAACCATAAATCACATTGTACATATCAAACTTCTTGTAGTATTTTACTTATTGTCAGACATCATTTTGAGGCATCGTGCAGGTGGACACTGGTGGTGTGGAAAACCAAGTTAGTATGCGTGTGGAAACCTGTAAAATAGTAAAACCACTCCTTTTTTGGGGAAACCAACCACTAGGAACGTTCATTTTGTTCCTACCATTCGGCATTGTTCCATGTCCTGCACACTGAAAACATGTTGACAAAAATTGTACTCCGGGATGCCCTTGGGGGGCAGAGTTCTCGCGCGGGGGAGGGATGGGCAATTGTTTATTTGCCCATCCATCCTGTTGTCCAGTGGGTAATTGTTATCGCGAGTCGCAACCCGACGTATAGGCCTTGAACTGCTTAGGCTCCGGTATGCAAGGCACAAGGTGACAGGGCAGTTCGCACTTCCCATCAGGTGATTTTAGGACCAAACTCGTATCCCCCATTCGAACCAGAGACAGGGCCGTCTCTGCTCCAGGGGCGGTGGCACGAGCTGATGGTGCACTGCTCCTTGTCCCGCAGCGTCCCGCAGCGTCTGCGAGCCTGCAAGCCTGTCCAGGTGGAAGTTGTGATGGACTCCCTGGTGCTTGGGTATATGACCTCCGCGAGTCTGCAAGCCTATCCAGGTGGAAGTTGTGATGGAATCCTTGGTGCTTGGGTATATGAACCCCGCCTGGGTACTCTCTGACTGACCTGTTTATGGAAGCAAAAGCTCGCAAAACAGTTCCCCTCCCCCCCTCATCGACAATACATATATATATTTTTTTTAAACATAAGGTTCTAGAACTCCTGGTGTGTCTCATATTTACATATTTGAAGTTCAACACTGGGTGTAGCTGTGTTTTTGTTTTCATACTTACAGTTTTGTTGACAACTGTAGAGGAACCACAACAAGGACAACAGCAAGATAACAGAAGCACACAACATTCTTTTTGCCGGCACGTATAATCATTCAAGGAGGTTATGTGATTGGGTTTTTTGCATAGGTTAGTAAGTTAGTTATTTAGGTCGCCTTCGGTTTGATTGACATACACAGAATCACAGATAAATGTATTCAGTGACAATAAAACGGAATAGGTCACGGCTCGGTCACGGTGCGGTCATCCTACCCAATGATTTGTTGAATCCAACCAGGTGTCCCTCCTGGATATGAACTTGACACCTTGTTGTCCATGGGGGTCTTAATTTTGGTCTGTAGTCCCCTTAAGTAAAATTTGGAAAGTCTGGAAAGTCTGGGTCTGTGTTGCATCCTGACCTTGTATGTGAGTGTCCCCCCCCCCCCCCCCCCTGTTATGCTTACACCTTCGGACATTGACGTCCCCCTGATCCTGTAGAGAATTTATTAGGGAATTTATAGGATTAGGGTTATCCTCTCCCCTCCTTCATGTGACATATTATTGACACATTAAAACATATTATTGACATTTAAGTCTTTCAGAACTCCCTCTTGGACACTTCCTGTGGGACAAATTGTTAGTTACTTTTGATTATACATTTTGGCAATTATTCCATCTGTTGGGGGGGATTGGTTATTTGATTCAACCCAGACCTTTGCAAACCAATTATTCAAAAACATGAGCTTCTCGTATGCTCTCAGTCCCTCCTTGACACATACCAGGCCAGAATGACCCTCCTAGAACTCACTCAAGTTTAACCACCTCTCTTGGGGAGATAATATTGAAAGAACGCTTATTTTCAGTATTTGATTTTTGTTCACTATTTTTATTGTGTTACATACTCTATATTAATTTTTGTAGTTGGTCTTCCCCTTACATTTTATTCCTCATTTTTGTAATTGTACCAATTTATATTGACCCCGTGTTTTTTCTCTGTGTTTTCATTATAATTTCAACTTGATTTGATATTGAACCTTTGGGAAAGGTCACTTAAAATGAATCATATTTGTAATTTGGACTCCCAGAGGGAACTTTTTCCCCCGAAAATAGCCGCTCTACATGCTGCCGCGTTGACATGGCATTATAATGGCCCGACGTGCATTCATACCATACACAAACACTCCAACAGTTGCTACTAGTATGGAAGTCTATGGTGCTGCTCTCTCTCCCTCCTGCGGCTTTGTGCACAAATGTATGGTTCACAGGTGTCGTATATTTCACCTAATCTAATTAAACCATAGAGAAATGAGCTCTCTAAAACAAACCTGCGCATTTACACATTACCAAGATGGAGGGAGGGCAGATGAAAGGCAGAGAAAAGTATCTAAATAAACAAAATATATATATATATTCATTTTTCTCCTGAGCGTTCTCCCCATGGCGCATTTACACATAACCAAGATGGAGGGAGGGCCTAGGGAGATCGACGAAGGAGAAACTAAGAATAATTAAAGATAATTTATATTTCTCCTGAGCGTTCCGCAAAAATGCACTTTTTATGGAGGGAGGGTACCTAGAGGAACAGATGTTCCCCCCTGCACGCATTTACACAGTTTAGAGCGCACCGCAGAAGACCCAGGAGAAAGATGGTCAATAAAAGATAAAAAAGACATAACATTGATCTGCCAGAGTTTAACTATAATAACACATATCTCTTGATATAATATCTCATTGACTCCTACTTTAGGCTACTTATGACTCCATTTATCTAATTACACGACAACCATACCAACATGAGGCCTATTAATTAATGTTGAAAACACACGCGACGCGATTCCCCCCTTTATCACTATCATAACACCATACTAAAACACCATATTAAAGAGGTCTCAATTTTGAAATTTTGCATTATTCACTCATACATTAATATCATGGGGACCCTGCTTAAGGTGTCCGTGGACACTTTTGGGACACTGCTTTGGGATCGTTATTTGGTGCATCTTCTATAGATCTGCTCACTGTTTGTATTTTGCCTGGAACTCCACAAAGTTCCCCATAGACACTGAATAATGACACATTTTACTTTAAATCTTACTTACATTAAGGTAAACTTACTTAAATTTGAAGTACTGTACTTACTTGGTCAATTTGAGCTATTTTTCAACGACCACTAAGATTTATATTTAAGTTAAACCTTTTGGCCCTGCCCCCTTTTTTTTTGTTCTATATCTCATTTGGCCCTTTTAGGAAAAATACTTGCCCCCCCCCTGGTCAATCATTGAAGCGTGACACCGCTCAAAACTAGTCGAAGTGGGGGTAAACATCTGTTTATTGCGTGCTATACAGCGCCCTATATTGTTACCCGAATTGTGGCCCTGTTCCAAAATTCCTGAACCTCTCTCTTATCTAATCCAAAACAAATGGTCGGCCCCTTGAAGGCACAAACCCGACAAAGCTTTAGTTTTTCCAAATGATTTGCTTATTTCAAATTTACTCACTCCATTTAGTATATTGACACCCACACTTGTACTATTTATTTTGCTGAACGTGCCCCCACTCAGTTCCCTAAATGTGTACGTGTATATCCCCTAGTATATACTATGTAGGCCTACAAAGGGGCGAGGGATAGGGGGATGATTCTCTGTTCACTCAATTACTTTACACTATGGTTTTGCCCAATTGCCTTCCCTTACTTTTGAAAAAATATATAGTTTGATAGTGGTACTTCAATTGCGTGTAACTACATTTAATCACCCTAATTTAGTTGTCTTTAGTATTGTGTTTTTGTACCAACGGCGCCCAACCCTACGCAATCGCGCATTTATAATTTGTCATGAGAGTGTGTAAATCCACACTCATGCTTCTACTGTGTACAACTGTGGCAGGTCCAATATTTGATTTTAAATGGCTTTGGGCCTCTACTTGGGCAGAGTGGTGCAGGCAACGCACCCCTGGCCCATGACCTTGAGCAGTGTGGTCAGTGTCTCTGTGAGTGACTCCCCAGCACTCGGAACAGTTCTTTTTCTCCATAGCAGGTGGCATAGCAGTCTGGTGGCTGTGTGTGTCTGGCCCATGTGCTTAACCCAGTGCAGCACGGTCAATTCAATGTCTCTCAGCAAGTGCCCCCCCCCCAACTCTGGAGCAGCGGTGGTGGTCTTGTGCTGGCTGGTTGCTGCAGTCGACAATGTCTCTTTGGTGGAACAGAGGGTACAACTGTCTCTGGAGATACGACAGTAGGCTGATGCATATGAAATCAAATATCCTCCCACCTGTGTTGTTGATTTTTAGACTATGCCCCCTCCTTCCTGGTCCCCTTCTAAGTTCTGGTGTTGCTAGATTGCAACTTTACTATGCTGCGTTTGTACAAAATCACAATTTGTCTTTCCCCTAATTTGACCCTAAACTATATTTCACTTGTGGGAAGTAAACACGTACTTCCTTAGCTCAATTAAGTACAATCTTGGGATGTTTTTATATAGTTTGAGTATTCACTTTTTTCACAATTACTTCACCACTACATAATTTGAACCACTTTACTTATTTTGCAAATATACTTAGACTTATATATATACTATACCGGGCGTTCAAGCTTGTGGATTGGCTATTTGTCCCTACACTCATTTTTAAATGTACACTCTCCCTTTGCACTTCGGCATTCTACACAATGAGTCTTACTTTTACTTTGAGTATGTTTGATTACTGAACAGGGCAAGGCCCTTCTACATGGGGCCATTTGATTCGCTTTACTGGTGTACTTTTATTAAGTATATTTTTGAATTCTGGACTTTATTATTTACTCACTCTGGTCACTTGCACTAATTACACTTTGAAAACAACATACTTTTTGTCCCCCCATTCAAATACCCCACTATTTAGTCCGAGTCAGCCCCCCCCCACCCCTCCTAGATGGTGTACACTTACAATATCCCCTTTAATGTGAACCCCACCCCTCTTACCGTTTTATTTTATTTTAGTCTGGTTTACATGTATTGAATACACTGGGGTTTTCCCCTGAACTGAATTCACACTTTGCAATTTATTCAGTCATTATTATTTTAATCAGACCCTACCCAACCCTCCCATAGTTCACGTACTATTATGTTTTATACTTGACTTTATTTATTCGATTATTATGATACCTTTCTCTCCCCCCCCACCCACTGCATGTGAAATTGAATATTATTGGGGCTTATGGTTTTGTAAATTGATTTCTTCCCAGATATCAAGCTTAAGGCCTGTCTACCGCTCAAATATTAGAACATTATTCCCCCCTTCTTTTAGAAGCGCACAAACGCGCACAGTCCAGATGGCAAAAAGTATTGACAGAAAGGCTATCTTTGTTTTGTGAAGAGTGAATTTCTACTCCCCGGAGTATTTTTTACTTAATTACAAATTTTAGTATCTTGAGCGCTACTGGGTATCACGTGACGTCAACTTCACACATTCTCTATCACACAAACCATCACACAAACCATCACACATGCACGAGCGTGCACACACGTGCATATGCGTGGCGAATATTTTACACTTCATTCACCTGCAACCATTTTAATATACATACAAATAAGTTTACAGAAGAACATAATCAAAAATGTACAGTTATTTTATTATTTTTTTGTCTTTTTCTGGATCCTTAATTTTCTCTTTTGTCATGACTAGCCTTCCCTGGCTTTTGCCCTCCCTGGCATATCTGTGCCCTAAGCAACAGATCTCTTAGCCCCCTGGCTTTTTCCTTCCCTTAGGCTTGGTTGATGTATCGATATTACCATTTACCGCGATATTTGAAATCAATATCTATAAACAACTATAATTTGCCTAATAACTCAGTGCCCATGCATTGACTGGCACCGACGCCGAATTTCCAGCCAACCTAAAAAAGGTAATTGATAATACCGATATCAAAAAATCAATATCACCCAAGCCTCGTGCTACAATAATGTCTGATTAGGACATATTGAATTCACCATCTCTGTGCTTATAAAGCAACAGATCTCTTAGCCCCCTGGCTTTTGCCTTCCCTGGCATATCTGTGCTTATAAAGCCACAGATCTCTTAGCCCCCCCTGGCTTTTGCCTTCCCTGGCATCTCGGTGCTACAATAATGTCTGATCAGGACCTATTGAATTCACCCCTTCTCTGTCTGATCAGGACATGGCCTAATGGCTCCTCTGTGTCTAAGAAACAGATAACTTTTTACATAATATACATTTATCCGGATATCTCCCTTCATTAGACACTCAGGACCTTGAGGTTCAACCATGGAGCCCTAAGTTTCCATCCTTGAACCACAGTTTCCCCAGTGAACTCCACCTAGTAACTCTATTCACCAGACCCCTTATATAGGTGGTCGGCAATTATTAATAATATTATTATTTTTCCTATGCCTATTATTGTTATTTATTCTATTATCCACTATTATACTTTATCTAGTTCCCCACTGGCCAGGTGAGAAACTGAAAATATTGCGGATATTATTATTATTTCACAGCACCTCTTGATTGATTGATTGTTTTATATTTATATATTTATTAAATCACCTATAACCCCTTTTTAGAAGCGCACAACAGTGCACAAAGGCGTCTTTTTTAAAGAAAATTCCAAGCAGCAAAAAGTATATAATATGCATGTGGGCGTGGCTTATCTGGGGAAGCGCCCAGGGAACACTTGAGAAAAGGAAATTATGATTTATGCCTCCCGGTTCAATAATTATTAAACAAACACATGAAATAGGCTGTTACCAGGCCACCGTGTGGCCACCTTGTGCAATTTTTCAATTAACTTTTCGGAATTATTATTCTTCTCCTCTCCAATGTTATGATGAAATGGAATGGTTATAACCTTTTTATTAAAAGTAAAAATAAAAGTCAATTAAGTCAAATGTCACCTGTCTATACGTCAAGATAAGCGAGCAATCAGTCCATGTCAGGTAACTATCAGTTTCCTACTGTCCAATGCAGAGGGAATAGCCGGTCATCATATCTGTCTACTGGTCGTCAGAAGAGGAACATGGTCTATGTTTGTCAGTCAAAATAAAACCAATAAATATTAAATCAAATCAAACCAAAATTATGGGCTTTTATAGTGCCACCATGTGGCCAACTTGTGTACTTATTTTCCAATTAATTTTCATAATTATTATGACACTCCTATTATATTTTTGTAACCATGGCGCTTACAGTTTCCCAAGGAAAAATGTTTGCTCCCCTTTGAAAACGGTCTTGTCTGGAGCTGACGTCAGTGTGTTAAATGGTAATAGTGAAATCTACATTTTTCACAACCTTTGTTTTTAGGGCTTATTATCACACAACCTTTGTTTACACAACCTTACCCACCTCACTGACACCTTATCTGACTCCATTTGCTCTCTCTCTGGGTAATTTGTGTCCCCCAAAAACTGGGGAGGTTGTATTTTATGATTTGACATAACGGGACAACTTGTGCATGTCCAGTGGTGGAAAGTAACCAAGTACCTCTACTTAAGTACTGTACCTAAGTACAACTTTGATGCCGATACTTTTGCACTTTTACTCAAGTACTTTTTCAATTCCGTACTTTTACTTGTGAAGGAGTAGTTCTAAATTGCAGTATTGGTACCTCCACTTAAGCAAAATAACTGAGTACCTATTCCACCACTGTGCATGTCCCAGGTTGGCATTTTTTTTTGACCCACTCAATGTCGCAAATCCCTCCTCTGAGTGGCAGGACTTGGTGTACTTTTCAATTTATCAATATTTTTTAGACAGGCGCCAGGCTGAGACACAACAAAACCAGTTCCCCTCACATTCCGGGCCCAGACGCACACACACATTGCACACACACTGATAAGAAAAGCGCCTCGCTGTGGCAGGGTGTGTGGGGCACGACACTGCACTAGCACACACACACATTCAAATACGCATGCCCACACACACTGCCCGCACGCACACACATCCAACTACGCATGCACACACACACAAAGGCGCATGCACAGACACTGCACTGTCATCCCCACTGCTAGGCGCACATACACACACATTGCACGCACCTTCCGCTTCCCCTTACACACCGAGTCACACGCACGCACACGCGCGCACACGCCCGCACACACACATACTTTTACAGCGAGCGCCTCCATTTTCCATTCTTTTTTTTCAGCAAAACATCAAAATCAACAGAGCTATACCAGCGGGTATAGGATATTTCACTTATGCAAACACAACACAGTTGGCAACAAACAGAGCATAGCGTGTTCACAATGGTATCACATCCAAACATTATCACTTAAAATTGATTCCCCATTTAGATAAAACTAATAAGCCGACCTACACACAGCCCCAAGCTGGTAGAAATCTGCATCCAAATGCATTTTTTAAAGGCCCTTTCTAGCCAGCTATGGGGCCATGTCTAGACTACAATACTGGTCAAAATGACCCAACCTGCTGGACAAGATAACCGCTTTCAATCACGTCGGGGTCGTCACGCTGATGCGCCATCCTGTTGAGAGGGTTATCTAATAGTCCAATAAACAGGCTGTACACTTAAAATTATGGATTCACAAGATCTGGCATTTATTGATTGCCCACAATTATTCCAAATTGAATGGTCATGTGATATATACATGTGAACAGCAAAGACACATATGAAAGCAAATACGACCTGTTACGTCACGAATTCGGATTCGATCATTATCAGTCCACAGATTTGGGGGCCCCGCGAAGCACAGGACAGAGAGCTTGTCTATCCTGGAGAATTCTGACGTGTCCCTCTCTGCCCTGACAATATATACAGTACAGTCGCAATCTCACTGAAGTGACCTTGCATACACACAGCTCAGGCGGCACACTCTGAAAGTAATGGTAACTGCTTGAAGGGTCTACTTTACCCCACCACATCCGAGGTGAAAAGAAACATATACAGTGAGGGGGAAAAGGGGTGGGTGGGGGATTCAGATTTTACGGGGGCCAGTTTCTAATTGCAGCCGCCCGTAGGTACCCTTTGAGGGCGGTTTTGAAGGAGTCAAGGGATTCACATGTCGTAATGACTGTTGGTAGGGCGTTCCACATTTTGGTGGCATAAAAAAAACCTCGTCAGTGGGTCGCCATGGCATTTCATTTTATGCCACCAAAATGTGGAACGCCCTACCAACGGTCATTAAGACATGCGAATCCCTTGACTCCTTCAAAACCGCCCTCAAAAGGCACCTACGGACGGTTGCAATTAGAAACTGGCCCCCGTAAAATCTGAATCCCCCCCCACCCCATTTTCCCCTCACTGTATATGTTTCTTTTCCCCTTTTACCACCTATATGATGATTTCCTGTTTTGACTATATAGTTGTGTCCACTCACAGTTAACAGTTGTATTGAGTTGTACTTGAAATGTACTGTAATTCTGCAAACTTAAAAAACCAATCAATCAATCATGACTTGAAAAAGAAGCGTGCAAATAAATGCACAGAGAAATTAGTTGCTTGTATATCTGCTGTTGATGGTGTGTTTTGTCTATTTATGTTTGTGTTTACAGTAAAAATGTACCTGCCTTGTTATGAGGCAAGGTGGCCTCAAAGGGAGGATATGATGTATGTGGAAATCACAATTCACAATTAATATAGCTTAGATAACTGTTCTAAGTTGTCTCTCAACAAATGAGAGACAGGCATGTCTGGACAGGATGCATGGACAGCAACAGGGGTCCCTGTATGCTAATTGGATCTGGCTTGCTGATAGCAGCGGCAGGTAGGACACCTACTGTTCTTCCTGTACCTCCTTCCTGGTGACCATTTGCCATATAGGGGACAATGGGGGTGGGGCACTAGAGACCACCTTTTGCCTTTTCCCTTTGTTGTCTTTGTCTTGAGTTGTATTTAAACCCTACTGAAATGTCTAAATGTGTGTTAGTCTTCAGGAGCCGAGAGGCTGCCGGCTACACCATGGGGCTCCAGCCCCATGGCTGTGCGATGCTGTTTTTGTACACTGATAATAAAATGGAATTGGAAACTTTCATTGGCCTGTCCGTCGCCAGTCTCTCTTAAGTTGTTAGGAAATATACTTCACTTGCACTGCTGCATGCTTCAACGAGGAATGCTAACAATCGAACCATGCTAGTTAGCTCACGCATCGTACGGACTGGTCTAGTGTATTGTAACCACAGTTTACATTAGTGTATGTGTTTATTTCTATTTTTATATAAAAGCAACAAAATACATTTTCGTTGTGGTTTGAGTGTTTGAGTAATTGCACAGTTTTGTCGGGTAACAGCGAGCCTTGTCAGAGGGAAATTGCTTGGTTAAATGTCCATATCAAGTGATATCTGAACAGTGTGTGTGTGAGCGAGAGAGAGAGCTATAGTAAGAAGAATATGCAGACCAATATGAATGGTCTGCATATGGTTCTCTCTCCCTCCCATCAATAAAGATCTATCATACAAATGTCAAGAGTTACCATTTGGGGGTCCCCGAACCTCCAAACCCCCGATAATGCGCCCAGAGAGGCCACACGATTCCAACGAGCCAACCCCCGTCCAAAACGGTTGAGAAATGACAGTTACCATGGGGGGGAGGGTCCCCAGAGGTCCCCGAACCTTGAGACCCCCAAAAATGCCACCAGGGGGCCGGCACGATTCCAACGAGCCCACCCCCGTCCAAAACGGTTGAGAAATGATAGTTACCATGGGGGGTAACTACCAGGGGTCCCCGAACTGACCGGACTTAACGAACGACCGTCGGACTTACGGACCGACCGTCGGACTTACCAACCGCCCGTCGGACTTACCGACTGACCGTCGGACTTACCAACCGCCCGTCGGACTTACCCACCGACCGTCGGACTTACCGACCGCCCGTCGGACTTGCCGACCGACCGTCGGACTTGCCGACCGGCTAGTCGGACCACCGACCGACTAGGCGGTCGGGTGAAATGGATCTCGCCCTTGCTGGACTTTTGAGCTACAATGAAAACAGGCAACACAGTGAAACAGTGACATCTGCTGGCAAATCCCATTGACATAATTATATGGGATTTGCAGTAAGTGATGTCACTTACTGCCGGCAAATCAGAGCACCTGTTTGAGCCAGAAAACCCCATAACACAGAAAATCTACTGAATGTTAAAAGTTCATGTTTTTTGGGTGCAATTGAGATTAGAAAACCAAAAAAAATAAGAACAATTCCAAAACCTTTTTTTTAATGTCACAATCCCTTTAACCACACAGTCTGGCAAAACGGTGCTAATTTGTGTAAAATGTGAAATTTACAAAATGAAATACAAATTAATCGTGACTAATTATTCATTTGAACAGGTTCTGTCTTGTTCTGTTGGATATTTTAGCTGCTCCCTGAACAAGAAGAAACTTAATTGTCAATGTTTGTTCACTTTAATTCCTCGTATAGGGGCAGTTACTGAGGTGAGCGGAACCTTCTTGATGCTTTCAGAGGGTGCTTATAGCAGTGGTTCTCAAGCCTTTTCATGTCAAGGACCACCAAATTGACACTTATTGGCCCACGGACCCCCATTTGAAAAATGGTGGTACAAAAGGTGGTTGCATTTGTACACTCTCTGAGTTACAATAAGGGTTCATTTGGTTCATATCTATCATTTATCTGGGGAACCCCCTGAAACTCCCTCAAGGACCCCTGGGGAGAACCAATGGCCCAGTGGCCCCATTCTACTCTATAGAGCACCGAAGTCTGACGTCACTTTCAGTAGAGGGCGTCTGTCCCCAGGTTCATGTATTTGTTTAGTTGCATTGAAATCCCCATTGAGGCGATTTGAGGTCGCCTCATATAACAACTGTGTTTGAAAAATGAACATGTCACCCCGGCCGCTTCACTCATATGGATATGAAGAATCAACTGACTGAGAGAAAACGCTGATGTTACTGCTACTGAATTAGTTAGATTTTCGCTAGAAGCAGACTGTATCATATATGAGTGACTGACTGTTGCAAACGACACAGAGACACCTCCCTGACAATAACGCCGAGACAGCTTGTTTATTTTTGGACCACAGCGCTTATAGTAGACGATATTAAGATCACCCCATGTTATTCTCCATAGAGAAATTACTTCCGCGAACCAGGGGAATGGTCGGGATGAGCGAGTTACGTCAGGACTTCGGTGCTCTATTCAATTCAAATTCACTCACTCAAAAGCACTTCAGTCATTCACTGAACACTGAAAGCGGTTCACTTTGAAAGCTGCATTGAGTAAAAGATCAAGATTCCCACCCAACACCTCATTCATTAGTGATAATTACCCAGTCAAATTAGCTAGTGCTATCACCCCAGTTTATTATCAGAGTTATGTGTGGTTGGGAATGACTGCAGCAATTAAATTAAATCTAATTTCAAGAGAGTGAGAGCCTCAATGGTAGTAACTTAGTAATCACATCATCACATATGAGCTGCCTTTTCTTATTCCTATTCTAGTAACCATACAGTGTAAACATAAAACAAGTGTTACTCACTGCTGAAAATGGCCCATTGTCTGTGGCGCGCACACGCACACGCACACACACACACACACACACACACACACACACACACACACACACACACACACACACACACAGTGTTATTAAGATGATCGTCTCATTGTGGTGGTGCCCTAGGAACTGTTAGTACTGGTACTCAAACCCCCCATGGCTCTGCGGGACCTCCTACACAAGCGCTCATACCTCAGACCTACACAAGGTCTGGCCTTGGCCCACAAACCTCCCGAAGGCAGCCCTAATAGACGGTATCTGGGGCTTCTGTTTACATCCCTCAAACCCGCTAGTTTACTTGACATCTGTGGTTACATGGACACCCATGGCCGTCCCTCCTGACCCCCCCCCCCCCCCCCCCCCCCATCGGCATCCGGCAGTTGCCCTCTCCTCCTCCCAGCTCCCACTGACAACCGGCTGATTTACAGTGCAAACTGCGGCAGATAGTGATTTATGCCTCCTCTGATGATAGGTGCGCACATATTGTTTCGTCGATACCGACGAAGACGACTCAAGGTCGGCCGTTGCGGTTAGTATGCAGTCGCCACATCCTCCCTCATCCTACAGGCCGACGTTCTCTCTCACCGTGAGCCAACACAGCTGCATCAAACTGGAATAGAATCATCTGAGTCTGAAGGAGAGCTACAGTGTATCCTCCTTCATTAGCGGGGGGGGGGGTAAATTGAAACTGCTGATTGAGAAAGATATAACTGTTGCTGCAGAAAGAGCGGGGTAAGGGGCTTATGATGGTACGCTGCCCAGGGCCAGCACCAACTTGATATAAAAACATAATCCACTTATAAAGTTCCTTGTTAAGTCATTCTGACCTGAGATCAGATTCATACGAGGTTTCCGCCGGACACACACTGGTCTGATGAACCCATTCTGACCTGAGATCAGATTCTAAAAATGTCAGTCGCTCTTCGATTTTTCAAAAATAGCAGACCTACAAGCTCGTATCGCGCCACTCGGTGGCGCGATATGAGCTTGTAGATCTGCTATTTTTAAATAGCTAAAGCATAACATGATGCTGACACCAAAATGGGTGCCCGGTCAGAATGGGTTAAGTCATGGCCTTCCTGATTTGAACTGGCAAGCCTCTAGATGCCTCTATACTCACCTCTAGCCATTACATTTCACAGCTACAGTGTATGCAATTTAGTAATCCACCTCAGGGAGATGTTCTGCAATGAACTGCCAGCAGTAATGAACTGAGCTGCAGGTGTGTCTTGCATAGCCAGAAACCCTGCAAATATGTATTACCGATGATAAACACAACTATATCTGAGGGGATAGGTATTGCTTCATATAAATGGATACTTTTGCACTTAACAGGATTGTTCTCCGTAACAAGAACGTGGACCATATCACTCCACTTCTGAGATTGTTACACTGGTTCCCTGCAGTCTGTCATATAATTGATTTAACCCATTCTGACCGGGCACCCATTTTGGTGTCAGCATCATGTTATGCTTTAGCTATTTAAAAATAGCAGATCTACAAGCTCATATCGCGCCACCGAGTGGCGCGATACGAGCTTGTAGGTCTGCTATTTTTGAAAAATCTAAGAGCGACTGACATTTTTAGAATCTGATCTCAGGTCAGAATGGGTTCATCAGACCAGTGTGTGTCCGGTGGAAACCTCCGTATGAATCTGATCACAGGTCAGAATGGGTTAAAACCTGACGGTTTATAAGCGCAGCATGGTTTATGGAAAGAAATATTCGATACAAATAAACGGGAGACCAAACACCCCTTGATTACAAAACTCAATATGCAATATTTGTTCTCCTTTCCTGGAAATGTGAATGGCATGAAATATTTGCCCAGGTCATTGTTGTAAATGAGAACTCCAGCATAGATACTCCCGGTCAAATATTACTCAAGTAAAAGTACTGGCTTTAAAAAAAACGTAACTATCCCAAAGTACATTTTCTTCCTTCCGAAATGTTGTGGGAGTCAGAAGAACAATTATTTGTCATGGAAATCCGAATACTCAAGTAAAGCACACGTGTACTTACAGTAAGTACTCTAAATATACTTGGGTTAACGTGCAGCAGTGACTGTGGGCAGCACTTACCTGCTCTCCAGGGCCACATTGCTGCCCAGCACCCAGCTGTCCTGCAGCTGAACGCATTCCGCTGTGCTCTGCAGCTCAGCCGCCAGGCCGGCTGTGGGCGGAGGGCTCGGGCTCCTCTGATTGGCCAGCGAGCTGCGGCTCAGGGACGTGATGGACGGGTGTTGTTTATGGTGCGGGGGCGGAGCCGGGGGGAGAGGAGGCGGGACTTGCTGGTTGCACAGGTGGTCCCCTATAAGGAGAGAGGAGAGTCGGATTTGAGTGGGTCTGAATGACAAGAGTGCGAGGGGCCGCACTATTTTGTTTTGCTGATTGAATTAAGCTTGTGGCAAATGCGCTGTCAAGACACTGTCATTACTTAAGGACAGATGGAGGACGGTGCACACAACTGCTGCGTGCGCGAGACACCAAACCATGTAGACTAACATAACAGAGCACTAAAAGCTAATACAGCCGAGAGGAGACATCAAATGAGCTGCAACCACTGCAAAAAAGAGAAGGCAAATAAGAGTTTTTTTTTTTTTCATAGCGATAATTGTCACCCTAAACGCCACACACATGGCCGACAGTTGGGTTCGCTCAAACAGAAGGTCAGTGCGAGGCAGCTGTTCTTTTATGGGTGCTTAACGGGTTGGTTTCACGTTTGATTACAGCCAGAGAAGACTCTCAGATAACTAATGACCAGAACATCCATTAGAGCTCAGAGAGAACAGGTTTTCCAATTTCACTGAGTGCTGCTTAATTGGCCTCAGGAATGGCAAGCAGTGATTATCTATCCATCTTCCCCTTTAAAAAAAGGTAAACATAATAACACAATGAATAACACAGAAAAGTGTTTAAAGGTTTACAAATCACTTTACAATGAGAAAATGGAATTCTCAAATGGAAAAGTTGATGGAGATAAGAGGACATGTTGTCAGAAATGCTGGAAGGTTGGGCTGTGACATTGGCTATAAACGCTGAATCAACCTCCCCCACATACAAAAAATGTCTGAGGTTACATCAGATCAGGAAATGAGAATGTGCACTCTGTTCTTACAAGAGTAAAACGGCACAATCATTTTCTTTAACCCATTTTGGTGTTAGCATTACGTTATGCTTTAGCTATTTTTGAAAATTCGAAGAGCGACTGACGTAGAAGACATTTTTAGGATTCTGTTCTCAGGTCAGAATGAAAACTGTCAGGATGTAGAAGACATTTTTTTAATCTGATCTCAGGTCAGAATGGGTTAAGGAAGGAGAAGGCATTATTACGCAGCGACACGTAATGCCCCGTGGTCGTGGACACACGTGGTATAATGAAGAGATACAAGCCCTTATTGCAATATGGCCAGACCATCGTATGCAGTGTAGGCCTACAGGATATATAGCAAGAGAATAGAGGCGATTAGGTTCCATCGCACATTTGCACAATGTTGCATAAAGCTCTTTAGTGCAGACCTGGACCGGGAATCCTGACGGGCAGCTCCGCTGATCTGGAGTCAGATAAAAGTGTTATGTGTGTTTGTGTAGTCCTGCAGGTTTATTTAATGTATGTATAGGCTTTAGTAGGCTAGTCGCTACTTTATAAAACAAGTTGGTAAAGTTGTAGACATCCGTTATTGCGTTATCCGTGAGCACGCACGCACGCATGCACACACACATGCGCGCACGCACGCACGCACACGCACACACAAAACAACAGTGATGTTCCGCCACTAGTACTGGAACAAAAAAAATCCCTAACTACTGTACTAACCTACTTCAGACATCATCAAAGGCAGGGACAGCTCTCTTTCTGTCCTGTGTGTGCGTGAACGCACACGTGTGGGTGAGTGTGTGTTTGTAGAGAAGACATGCAGCAGACAGGCTGATCAAAATAAAATAAAAATTGTCCTAAGTGAACTCTGAGGTGAAGAAACATTTGACCCAAGTATAGAAATAAAACCCCACAAAACGCTCTGTAACTACTAAGCAATGTACTATTGTCTCCAGGGCTGCCACTGTGTGAGTGTTTTTATTTTTTAACAGAAAGTGATAAATAGGATAATGGGCCTATTGCTTTGCAGACATAGGCTGTTGTCTGACAGAGGTGGATGTTTTATCTCTGAGTGATTCTTCTGCTCCACCAGCAGAACAACAGTCACTTATTGGTTTATTGTTCCACACCATCACTCAACGTGCTGCTATAGTTATTCTGAGTTTACAGAAGTAACAATGCCTAGTTTTCTTTTCTCAACTTTGTAACAAACCAATGTAGTCCGTGTGTGTGTGTGTGTGTGTGTGTGTGTGTGTGTGTGTGTGTGTGTGTGTGTGTGTGTGTGTGTGCGCGCGCGCGTGCATGTGTGCGTGCGTGCATGTGTGCGTGCGTGGTTCCATATTGTATGTAATGAATGGGTCATTAGGGATGAGAATTGATAAGATTGTACTGATAACAATGTAATTAGTGATTCTTCTTATCCATGAAAATCTTTATCGATTCCCTTATTGATTCCTGATACATTGTCTGTGTTTTATTATCTCCGAGTCTGCGGAATAATAATTTATTAACAATCCAGAATCCAGATTCTCAAAAACATCTGTGTCATTTTAGAGTTTAATCACTTTAACCATTTTGTACTTTTAATCGTGAACATTTGTACAAGTATTTGTGTGTGTGTGTGTGTGTGTGTGTGTGTGTGTGTGTGTGTGTGTGTGTGTGTGAGGGTGTGTGTGTGTGTGTGTGTGTGTGTGTGTGTGTGTGTTGTACCCGAACGTGTTCAAAGAACGATCGTTCACGAACTCCTTCATATGTTGGGTGAACGTGAACTGAACGTACTGTATTTCTGCTTGATGAACGTCATTGTGAACGCGTTCATTTCTGGCGTGTGTGAACGTCACTTTCTCACGTTCAACTTCGTTCAAGAGTGAGTGTTTCCATAGAGCCTTCCAGGCGAAATCCCCGGCGCTAAAACACACCCTAAACATGCCTTAATATCTAGCGGAAAACCAACCAATAAGTCCTTATCCGACACAAATTAACGAATCTTTCTCAGTGTCCTGGTGTCCATAATATCGCCAACTAAAGACATATCTCTTCCACAGTGAGTGAAGCGCAGTGATGCCTGATTTGATCTTCGTCGTACTTGTGTTCCGTGCTGAAAATAGCTGATCTACAAGCTCACAACGCGTCGTGTCCGCGATGCGTTGTGAGCTTGTAGATCAGCTATTTTCAGCATGCAGAGATATGCAGGCTCTGAGAACATTCAGAAACGTTTGCCTTCACAATAAAAGCATGCAGCTTTCAGAAGTGTGCCCATAAAGACAAGGAAAATAATTAAAACATTTGCGGCATTTCACATTGCAAAAGAGCAATTTTTGTAAAATGTAAAATAAAATAAAAAAATGATAAGGAATTAATTTGGATAATGGTAATACAGAGATTGTAAAAGTATTGTAAAGTCACTTTATTAATCCCAAAGTAGTTTTTTTAAGGTTTGGACTTCATTTGGAATAAAGTCTCGTTCTAAAAAAAGAACGAAAAAGAAATATAATAGTCAGGGCTGCACACAACTTTTTTGGTCTAGTACTCAGAGGAGCACCTGGAGGAGTTTCTTGGTGCTCCTAAAATGCGGCGACCCGTCTCGCCGGATGGATAAAAGAGGGATGAATAACTTATAGCAAAACAATATTTATTGGATAAGTGGGGAGTCAATGGAGGGTATTGCAACTCTAGATTTAGCCCTAGAATGGCTCTTGTTGTAGATTCATCCCATTATTAAAAAATCTAAATTTGCTAAAATCTAGGTCCATGTGTGGTCCAGCCCTATGGAATGCATATTATAATAAAAACAACTTAATACTTCTTAAGGATAATATGAGCATCAAAGCAATATTTAGATTATTTATTATTTTGTATTTAAATAACCAATCTACTAAGGTCGCAACACGTTGTGAGCTTGCAGATCAGCTATTTATTTTAACATGCGACACATCGTACGGCGAAGCATACATCAGGCTTCCCTAGTTCCCTTTTGTTTTTAGCTGAGGCGACGTACGTAGTCAGACAGTCAGACACACATGGCTCCTCGGTGCAAAAATAAACAGTGTACACTACCCGACTTTACGATAATAAGGGACAGTATGTCGAGACACAGTGTTCATGTTGGGCAGCAGCAGTGCCAGGCAATGCTTTAGACTCTTCCCACTCCACTATGTCGGAACTAAAACCTTATAGTACCCGTAAAAAGTCGGTGGCCGCTGCCTAGGCTGTGAGAGACGCCAATATGGTTTCTGCCTCGGATTCGGGTTCTGAGACGGCATCGCACACGAGCAGCCGGAAAACAAACACAAGCACAGCGGCAAATGGGAAGAGTGCAAAGCATCCAAAGCATGCCCTTTTACACCGGGGACTACAGTAGTTTGCTATCTGAAACGGAGAAGACGAAACTATTTGTGTCAGGTTTTCCTGTCAACCGCCCTCCGCCTCCTCCCAGGCTCCCAGCAGAAAGCAGCATGGAATCCTCCCCCTTTTGAGTAAGGACGCGCTGTGATTGGCCACAATGGCCAGTGCACTTGTGCAAGACATGCTGTGATTGGCCAGTAGCCACTTTGAGTGGCAGTCGGTGGAAAATGCTCTCGCCACAGAATTTACTAGTATTCTGGCCATAATAATCATTCTAGGCGGCCCCGGCTGTTGGTACGCAGAAGCGCTTCCCGGCGCTTGATTGACAGCGCATTTTGAATTTTGACGACGCATGCGCGGTGGCGCACCACTTGTGCAGCCCTGATAATAGTTCCTTTTTTTGGAACGATGAACTTTGTGTGTGTGTGTGTGTGTGTGTGTGTGTGTGCGCGCGCGCGACAATAATGAAACAGTGTTTCACCAAAGCTTAAACTTAAAGTGAATTTCAATTCATCCAAGCTTTTGTTTGTCATACCAAACCACATTTCCAGTTTTCCTAACATCTGTGGTGGATTATGAATTTATGTTACATGAGCTAATTTGTAATAACTCCTGTTTTAGAGTTGCTCAGTTAGCTTGGCACGTCTAACACACTGTAACATACACAACTGTATGCATTGTAGTATATCATCATCATATCATACTATAAATCTATAATTCAGTCAATGTCTGTCTGAATGTGTGTCTGTCTGTGTGTCAGAAACACCGCCGTATCTCCTCACCGCCTGCACCAATTGCTCCCACTTTTCACACAGGCATTGACCATAATAATATGGAGGTCTTAACGAAGCCCTTTTTCCAATTCAACAAATTATAAATTAATAATGAATTTATTAGTGAATTAAAAACGCGCCCAGGGCGCAGTACTCCCCGCGGCCACAAGGGGGGGGGGGCAATATCTCACAACGGGTAAGGGCTAGTGTATAATAATTACAGTAAATATAGTATACTGTGATATAGTGACAACAGACAACTGTATGTGCCGGGCCACTGATACAAACTGTCATCAAGGAAGGAAGGAAGGAAGGAAAAAAGGGCGCTGTTTTTCTCATTTGTTTTGCCAATGGGTACCCAGAAGTATAACAGTTCAAAATACACTGAACCAATCTCTCTGTAGGTGACAGTCTTAAGACCGCACATTAAATTACAATGTTATGAAAACAGAAAATCCCACAAACGTTCAAAGAAGCTACATTTGAGATGAAGCAAATCTTGACTTCATAATCCCATAATTGACAATGAGATCGTTTAAGCCTCATGGGAGGATGAAACCGTTGCAGCAGCTGCACTACAAATCTAATCAAAATGCACCGTTAGAAAAAGTCTACTTCTAAAGGCAAAGGGGGAAAAGCTGATGATAGTGTGTAATATCGTGCTATATCTTGCACCACCCCTTTACTCCTTATTCCTAAACTTCAATCAATGTAAGTTGATTAACGATTTGAAGATTTAACTATGAAGTCAATTTAACTATGAAATTATTGGTCATATCACTGCGTGAAAAGAGGAGTTAACGGGCAATTATGGGAACTGTATTTTGCCCGTAAACCTCAAGTTTAACAGGCATATACAGTAATATACAGGTGTGATGGTACAATTCGGGAGTTTACCGGAGTTTGTTGGAAAGTTTAACGGGAGTTTCCTGTAATATACACATCCATATTACATGCTTTTTGTGCAGTGTATGCCATCCATTTATGTATTTCATGCACAACCAAGTGGGCATAGACAGCAACTAACAAGATTATGTTTTTTAATTTAAATTAACATCAGAGTATGCACCCTGTTCTAATTAACTAACATTGTAATGAGCTACTCCATCAAACAGCATCATATTATCATGAACTGTGTATGTTTTCTATGCTAAAGAGGCATGGATACGTGCAGCCTTTTGTGTATTGGCAGTTTGTAAATTACTAGACAGCGAGGCAGACCCATGGCTGCATGCAAATGGCTTGTTTGTAATGACATGGTTGGACATTTTTATCAATGTTCTGATTGCATGATCCATGGTTTCATGACCCGTTTAAATGTCATGAAATCATGCTATGGTAGGCCTTTGTTTGTTCAACATGAATCTGTTATGGTGATGGATTTTCTTATCAGCGTTGGTTTATGTATAGTAGCCTAGTCATGCCTTATTGCTCTGCAGCATACGTACATTTGGGTGGAACGCTCATGTGATGTGTGGGAAATTATAAAATGCTAATGAAACGGTCAGAATAGTATATGCAAATTCCATTGCATATTAATATTACTAACTTTTCATTGATTGAATATACTTACTATTAGTAACTGCACAGAAGTACCTTAAAACATTTAGGCTAAAAGGGTGTAGACCTATCAATTCATAGAGAGCATACAGTAGAATAATACATTAAAAGGATATTTCACTTAAAAAACCTCGTGACATCATGCCTCGTGACACGTCGGACCACCATACAGTATATGGTCGACGCTCCATATATGGCTGTCTCCATATATGAACATCATGACAATGACCTCATCAAACCCTGGATAGCCATACATGGAGAAGACTGGATCATCACCTACAGTAGATCTGCATAGAGCCAGCCAGCAACTCTACATCTGACCTCAAAACGTAAACCCTTAGATCTCCATATATGGAGCTGACCTCTTCTGACATTCCATATGCTGATCCTTCCCCATCCGTCCTTGCTCTTCGATGTCTCCCTTTTGACTGGTCCATTCAAACTTTAGACGGCCCCCATGCGCCAGCGCTCGCCCAGCAATCTGCTGTCACCCAGGTGGATGTGTGCACGCTCACCCTCAGGGCGTCTTACTGGTAGATATGATGATATATGATATATTTGTACACTCTCAACGCTGTCAACGCTCCAGAAAAACACCCAAAAATAATGTATTAAAAGCACACTCCCCTCACGTATTAGAGGGACAATATCAGTCACCAGAAAAAAGGTTGGGTGTTTTCGATGAATCTATCATGGTTACAATGGGTTTGTAGAGGAAGGGGGCGGCGCAGTTAAAATTAATAACAAATATCTAAATACTGAATCGAGCAACTTAGAAACTGCCTGGGTGTTTGAGTAGATTTTTTTTATTTTTTTTAAACATCCCTTTAATATGTCATCAACAAGTAGTGTGTGTGTGTGTGTGTGTGTGTGTGTGTGTGTGTGTGTGTGTGTGTGTGTGTGTGTGTGTGTGTATGTGTGTGTGCGTGCATATGTGACTGTGAGTGTGTGTGTGTGTGTGTGTGTGTGTGTGTGTGTGTGTGTGTTTATCTATTCCTCCTGTTCACCTCCTGCCCTGCCTACTTCTGCATTATGACTCACACATCAACTTGATGATCTTCTTATGCAATATCATCTGTTTGCTTAATACACTTCAGAAGATGCAGTGAAATATAGTGCCTCGTGTCATCTTGTTTACCGAGCTCACGCTTGCTTGCAGAAGGGTAATTAAAGGGACACTTAACCGTTCTTGCAACAAAAAAATATATACTACTGGGCTCACTTACTTCCTGGACTACATGTCTCAATAAGTCAGCCCTCCCCCTATCCACAAGGAGGAGCAGTGCACCAAAGCATTATTGGAATTGTAGTCCAGGAAGGAAGTGACCACATTGCACACAAAAAGACCCCAGGAACGTTTTAAAAATCTTCTAAATGCCATTAACATATATTTTTTGTGTGTCCCTTTATTCAATATAATGACCAATGACTTCCTTTAACCCATTCTGAACGGGCACCCATTTTGGTGTTGGCATCATGTTATGCTTTAGCTATTGAAAAATAGCAGATCTACAAGCTCATATCGCGCCACCGAGTGGCGCGATACGAGCTTGTAGGTCTGCTATTTTTGAAAAATCGAAGACACTTTTAGAATCTGATCTCAGGTCAGAATGGGTTAATAATTCTGACCCAGGATGTAATAGACATTTTTAGAATCTGATCTCAGGTCAGAATGGGTTAACAAGAGGAGGACAATCAGGATCACAACAGAGGATTCTAAATCACACCAGACATCTGGTGAGCGAGGCTTTTAGCACTCTACTACAGGGTGCGATGGATAGTAGACGTCGATTGTCTGTTTGCTCGCTGAGGAGCGATGGGCCCAAGCAAGTAAAAGTGTATCTTTCAGCGAATACATGTGTTAAACAATGAGCCTTGAAGATGGCTTGGCAGTGTCTTCCATCAGGACACAAGGGGAATTAGGCTGGATTTTTAAAGAGCCCGGTTTGGTGGAGGGAAAGGCAGATGAAACAGCTGTGTGGTTTATGGGGCTCAGCTTTGAAATTAGATCAAGACGGATGCCTCCCTTTCATAATTTCTCAATGTCAACTTGTCATCATCTCCATCAACTGCATACTTTAAAGGCCCCTTTTGATTAATACATGCCACAGCTCACAACGACAGTCTCATTCTCCTACTTAATGGTGCCAGCGATATCTATCAAATGACACTTTTCATGGAGCATGATATTCATTTACAGAAAGGCATCGTGGACAGTGGAGTGGATCTCCAGTTTGGCTGGCTTTTAATTCTCTGCTTTCAGTGTTTTGTGGTCTGTGAAGTGAACACAGAAACCATGGGTCTTTAACAGTGATTGCTGGCGTCTGGCATATCAGCAATAGGCTGTGCAATTGGCCCAAGGATGCATCAAAGAGTGATAACACAGCACCATGTTTGATCTGATCTGCTAGAAGTGATATGCAAAATGGGTTGGCATTTACATTTATGAAAGTATCAAAAAAGAGATCAAATCAAATATTTGGTTGACCATTAAACGCTGCAGAAGGATATCTATGAACAGTGGGGTTGCAGAGTTTCACGTTTCACCACACTCCTTGATTGTTTAATAGCTTTCTGTGATGTCTGTTCTTTGAAAATACCTCTTTTTGATTAAGTCACAAAGCTTTGAACACACTGATGTACAAATATGTTCCAACACAGAGTCAAGTAAACATTTAAAAGCACAATTAAGATTTGCTCAGTTAGTCAAATATCACAAACATCAATAAAGATGCTTCCAGGGAAAATAAAATGCACTGGTAATAACAGTCCTTCACGCGTTAGCACAGGTGCAGCCTCCTGTGCTAACGCTGCATCATCATCATACATTTGTATATGGTCTTGCATGCTAATAATCCAAAGAATTTATGTGTAGCTATCATCTTATATGATTTAGCCTATAAAAGCCACGGTACAATAAATTAATTTGATTATCATGCTATAGCTCAATACTATATAGATGTATTACTTGATTGATAGATTAGCTTAGCGGCATGTGATGTTTGTGTTTACATTACATTCATGGCCATTCATTTTCAATGGCAATTAATGTTCGTGTTGAGACAAACGCTCAAATCTGGCCATTCATTATCAATGGCATTTAATGTTTGTGTTGGGACAATGACATAAAACTGGAGATTCATCATCAATGGCATTTAATGTTTGTTTTAGGACATTTTTTTTTGGGGGGGGGGGGGGGGGGGTCATCTGTGACCAGCTCTCGGTTGCACATGAAAATTGTGGACTGACAGACTGACAGACCGACCAGCAGAGCATGGCTTATACTGCGGCTCACAGCTAAAAGCACATTCAAGTGCATTCAAGGACCCGGCATGCAGCACCTGATTAAACCCAGTTATTAGAATCTTCCAGTCACCTTCACAGAGTTCTGTAGGGCTTGTTCAGAGGCGGTACAGTGTGGAAGCATTAATTTGTCAGCGGAGCAGGTGACATGCAGAACCAGTGGGGGGGGGGGGGGATTCAGCTCCATTAAGAACAGTCTAACCTCACCTAGGTGAGGTTTTTTTTGAGAATTTACTCTGTGACACAGAACGTTAGTTCTCTTAACTATGGGGCCATGGGGTTTACAAAAAATAGATAGAAAAGAAGATGACTCTGTTTCTTAATTTTCTGCAACAGTATCTTTTGCATCTCTCTCTCTCTCTCTCTCTCTCTCTCTCTCACTTGGCTTGGCTTGGCTTTCTATCTGATCAAATACCGACTTTAGAATTTTAAATCACTTTTCAGGGGAATCAGAGGGCAGCCAACATTTCAGGCAGTTACATAACCATTGCATTAGTCAGACGTACATGCACTGTACACAAAGTACTTCAAGTACTTCAAGAGGGCAAATAATTGAAAATGGATACGTTATAACACAGCTTACACTCAATTAGTCCACCAGAGAAGCAGTGCAATCACAAGCAGCTTCATTGTGTGTGTGTGTGTGTGTGTGTGTGTGTGTGTGTGTGTGTGTGTGTGTGTGTGTGTGTGTGTGTGTGTGTGTGTGCGTGCGTGCGTGCGTGCACCCGTGCATGGCTGCGTGCACAATTATCTCTCTCTCTCTCTCTCTCTCTCTCTCTCTCTCACCCAAACAAACATACAGATGGCAGATCATCACTTTGTTGATGAGAGCTGTGCTACTTGTGCTGACAGCTTTCAGATTACATAGCAATTACACTCTTTCACAATGGCTGCTTTGACAATTAGCCCGCTGACAAAACACTGTTGTGTTCATTCATGTGCGGACAGATGTCTTTGCCTCGTTTGTCCAAAAAATGCTGCGTGAAGACAACGGCAAAACGCTACAGTCGCACAACGCGTTATGCTCAGTCGTCACCAGAGGTGACGCAATCAAGGTCTGTATACTGTACCTCGACAGCTGCTATTTATTCATGGAATACATTCCATGTGATTGTGGAACCATTTAGCCAGTGGCACTGGTAATTACTGATTGATAAAGGCTGGGCCACTGAAAGAACACTTGTATTCTCAATCTAAAATCGTCACCATGACTTGAATGGCATCGTGTCCACTGTAACTGCTGGCAGTTGTCATGGTGATTGGTGATAGAGGTACATGGGGGCATCACGCTTAACCCATTCTGACCTGAGATCAGATTCATACGAGGTTTCCGCCGGACACACACTGGTCTGATGAACCCATTCTGATCAGATTCTAAAAATGTCAGTCATTCTTCGATTTTTCAAAAAATAGCAGACCTACAAGCTCGTATCGCGCCACTCGGTGGCGCGATATGAGCTTGTAGATCTGCTATTTTTAAATAGCTAAAGCATAACATGATGCTGACACCAAAATGGGTGCCTGGTCAGAATGGCTTAACGTGGATACTCCTTTGAAGATGCAGAGCCCTGTTGATCAAATCTGAAACCCTCAATCAAGGAACTCAATTCAAGCTGCGTTAAGGCTCCCAACACAGCGACGGCAGTAGCAAAGCGCATCCCATCAGAATAAAAATCTATGTTTCTGTGAAGGAATGAAGATTGGATTGGAATTGGTCAAACGTCATTCACGTAGGCTATATTTTCCATCAAAGGAATGTATTCTGAGAAATAGTCCCATGCCCCCCACATATATTTCGGACACACTTCTCAATTCACTTGGTGGTCAAAATGGTTGCAGGGGAAAAAACAATGAAGAAAAACAGGCCACTTGTGGTTGTAGTGCCAGTCCTTAGAAATGTCTGCAGTAATTGCATTTCCCGTGCAAATCAGTGTGTTGTTATAGAGACCGGAAGAGTGGGCTTTTACTAAAAACCAGAGAATCAATTTCATCCTGATTAATTAGGGGACACTGACTCTACCAAGCACCAGTCGGTTCATAGACATTGAAGCACAATATAGGAAATAAGTATCACAGCTATATACAGTACATTTTCAATTTTCCTATTCTGCTTTATGAATAGTCAGATCTACATTATCTAACACACACACACACACACACACCAGGACACAGATTCAAGATATCGCCAATCGCCAATACGGCCTTTTATTGATCACAGACCCGTCGGCATGGGTTTGGTAACGAGTGCAGTAATATCAACGTAAATATCGCTCTCTTGCAGGTGTTCGAGACTTCCCTTTCTTTCCCTACAGGTGGCGTTGGAGGACCAGGAGAGGACCTGGATCGGACCAGGACAGGACCAGGACGAGGCCCCGGACCAGGAGGTATAGGTACGAAGGTAGGTAGTCTTTCTTTCCCTAACAGGAGTCCCACGGTAAATGTCTATTCCTCTATTATCACATTTCTCTCCCAGCTGTGACAGGTACTTCGTTCCCCGTCAGACCCAGCAGCAGGTGAGTGTGCGTTATTCACAGATATGGTCGGGAGAGGGTTCTCTTATGAAAGAGAGACGCGAATACTAGCGCTTTCGTTATACGACATCATCGTGTGAGTGAGATGAGAATGCGTGTGGATTCGCTTACCGCCAGAGCGCGGCCCGACCTGTCCCTTCGGAGAGAGTCAGTGAGGAAATGAGGGCAGAGGCAGCCTCGCCTGCTCGTTATCTGTTTGTCTGGCGGCGCAGGTGGACTTGATGAGTATGGGCTTGAACTTGAGACAATGCGGAGGCGGGGACATATCGAGCGAATATCGCTTGACCGAGTGGTGGTCAAGTGACGGCAGATTGAGAGGCCACGGCTTTAATGATCTTGGCTCTCTTTAGCTTTCCTTTTTTTGTTTCAAATGGTTTGCAAGACAGATTTACTGATCCCAATCCAGCATTCACCCCCATCAGTACCAGTCTGTTTTACAGAGAGATGGCCGGAAATGAACTTAGTGCTTCAGAGCCTACGCGATAACACGCGGCTAATGATTCATAAGCACATTTTAAACACATAACACATTATAAAGACATTAAGGCCACATCATAGGGGCATTATAGCAGGAATAGAATATTGTATAATGTGCCACAACATTGATTTTCTGTTATTCTCTTAGGTAAATTGAAAAGTGAATAACAATCTCATGTTCTGTATGAGCAGAATCATGACAAAAAGCTTTTAAAAAGATTATGGAATATTATACTGATAATGCGTGATTTGTACAGTTACAAATACAACACCTCACATTTCAATTAACCCATCTTGGGCGGGAACCCCTTTTTTGGTGTTTTAAACATTATGTTATAATTTAGCTATTGTAAAATAGCAGATCTACAAGCTCATATCGCGCCACCTAGTGGCACGCTACGAGCTTGTAGGTCTGCTATTTTTGAAAAATCGTAAAAATGTGGCGCAGATATTTGAATATATATTCTTTCAAAGTGAATGTTTTTAAATCGGGTCTAAATGGATTCAAGTGAAAGGTAACATTATCACCCAGAAGTCCAGATCCCCGTGCGGGCCACCCTCTGCATTTGACCCATCCTAACTATTAGGAGCAGTGGGCAGCCACTGTGCAGTGCCCGGGGACAAGCTGCAGCTCTATATACTGTAGCATGATTTATGTTTTGTCTCAATGTTCAATTGCTCGTTGTAAATCACATGGTGAAAAGTTCAGTGCAGAATCAGTTATTTTCGGCAAGCGACACCGTTATATGACAAAGTGTATTAATTAGGCTTAAGGCCGGAGTCACTGCAAAGAGTACCTTGTGTCCCTAAAATTGTGTGGTTCTGGAAGTTAAAGCACCCAGAGGAAAGGAAACCCACATAACACACGGGGAGGAACTCCACACATATAAATTGTAGATCAATCTCTTCACTCACGCAATGTCAAGCGGTGGTCTGGCTAGGTGTTTTAGAATCAATGGTTCACTGCAGGGGCTTTGAGATTCAAATTTATGTAACGCCTCAAAATGCACTTCGAGGAAGCACTGCAGGTGCTCTCAGAAAGGGCCCCAACTGATGCAACAACATTCTTTGATCAGAACCCTCCCTATAGGCCAGAGCTACGAATGGATGGACACGACTCTGTTGCAGTCCCCTTATCCACAGAGCACAGCACGGCATGAGAATAGCAACGGGAAGAGAATCACAATGCGCACAATCGCTGTAGTGGTGGGCAGCGTTGATATCCTCCATGGACACGCTGCTCTATACTTTCATGCCCAGAAGCTTACAAACATGCACAGGAAATACATCTGCACACCCACCCACACACCTTAAGGTCACTATAAAACCAACTGGAGCAACACTTGTGTTTTTGAATGCTCCACCAGAACAGCAGTCCACCACCGTCTCTTCCCTCAACAGACAATCTTTCCTGGGTTTCCTCCCAGGCACCGTGCATGCTCAATCATCTGGCCCATGGCGCTGTGCACATGCAGGCCACTGCGGGACCCCAGAAGACACAGTGTGCAACAGGGAATACAGTCAACACAATGTTTTACAGTTGATTTGCTAAGCAAGCTGTCTCGGCGGCTTCCAACCACCAAAGCGATATATTTTTTACTTTTAAATGTACCGGCATGTATATATTTATTTGTTTTTAAAACAAACATTGAACTAAAAACAAACATTAAACCTGTATATAGGTTAAAAGTAAAGTAAAGTTCTGTTTATGTGTGCGTTTTATATTTACTTATTTGCTTGTGCATTGTGTACCTTTAATGTTATTTTCATATTTTGAATTTTAATGCAACTAATTTCTAATAGCTGCAATATGTAACATTTCTCTTCTACCCCTGATTTGAACCCGTGCTGACATTTTTACCATTGAACTAATAGAGCTGGGGGTATATTGAACCTGGACTATTAGGTCAAAATTTGTGTCAGATCCGTTTCTAGGTGAGGCATGACCTTTGACACAATCTAAATATTGACTACCATACAGATTGCACAAATATACATTTATTCATTAACCAATTAGGACTGAGGCCGTTTTCTGAAAAACCTATGTTTCTATCTCAGTGGTGCTCAACCTTTTTCACGTCAAGGACCCCCAGAATTATCTGTATTTGGCCGCGGACGCCCGTCTGACAACGTTCGCTCTGAAAGAATAGATATTCAAAAATGAGCGCCACATTTTCACGATTTTTCCAAAATAGCATAATAAAGTATAACATAATGCTTATCCCATTCTGACCGGGCACCCATTTTGGTGTCAGCATCATGTTATGCTTTAGCTATTTAAAAATAGCAGATCTACAAGCTCATATCGCGCCACCGAGTGGCGCGATACGAGCTTGTAGGTCTGCTATTTTTGAAAAATCGAAGAGCGACTGACATTTTTAGAATCTGATCTCAGGTCAGAATGGGTTCATCAGACCAGTGTGTGTCCGGCGGAAACCTCGTATGAATCTGATCTCAGGTCAGAATGGGTTAAAACACCAAAAGGGGTTCCCGTCCTGAATGGGTCAAATTCCCTGCCTAGATCGTCTTTTGATCCTTAGCCCTCGGCACCGAGATCATCTCATAATGCTGTCTGTATCGCTCTATGGGAGAGTTTTTTTTTTTATCCATTTATCTCAGATTCTTTTTCCAAGCTGCGTTTTTGATCAAAACAAGTTTGATTTGCGGCTCATAACCGAAGCGTTGATGATCGCCGGTTACAAAATGTATGATTTGGGTGAATTAAATAACGGGACACGTTACATAGCCAATTTTATACTGGTCTTCCGTTTCCGAGTAAACGGCTTTCAAAATGAGATCCTCCTCCGTAGTACATTTACATGCTTTAACCCATTCTGACCTGAGATCAGATTCATACTAGGTTTCCACTGGACACACACTGGTCTGATTATAACCCATATTCTGACCTGAGATCAGATTCTAAAAATGTCAGTCGTTCTTCCACTCGGTGGCGCGATATGAGCTTGTAGATCTGCTATTTTTCAATAGCTAAAGCATGACATGATGCTGACACCAAAATGGGTGCCCGGTCAGAATGGGTTAAATGTTGAATGAAACTTTACTCAAATCAAACAGAAACTTTACTCAAATCTAAGATTTGAAACTTATTTCATAATTTTGCACTAGAACTGCTACAGTAGATTGGGCAGCTTCCAACTTCTAAAGCGATAGATCAACTCCTCTCATCGTCAGGCCACATGGCCTCGCATTTCTCTCTCCAAAACCATTTCAGCTGAGTTTACTCAAAATATGACAGGCTGAGGGTGAGAGCAAGTGGGAAAGTGGGAAATTTGCTATTTTTTATTGGCCTAAAATATTGTCTATAATTATATACATATATATATATTCATGAATCCACTTGCTGTTAGTATTGGGCAAATTTTTTTTATAGGGGTTTCTTGTGACCCTACCATTAACATCCTATGGCAGGCAAAAATGTCAAATTTTCCTTTTTCTTTAAGTAGCATGTGCCATGATTCTGAATCCATTCTAAGCATTTGTTTTGCACAAAATACACTCCTTGGGCAGCCATAGCAACTTGCCCAAATGTGCCCAAAATGTACTGACCTCATCACATTTGTCATGATGTCTATGGCCCGATTTCAGCCAAAGGAGTGCAAAACTAATGCTTCGAATGTATTCAGAATCATGAAAACCCCCTAGTTTGACATGTCACATGCTACATTTTTGCCTGCCATAGGATGTTAATGGTAGGGTCACAAGAAACCCCTATAAAACAAATTGCCCAATACTTTCAGCCGGTCAGCAAGTGGATTCACGAATGTACGTATGTAGACAATATTTTAGGCCAATAAAAAAAGACTATATACCAAATTTCCCACCCGTCCACCTCGGCTGCCGGACTAACACATGTACGTATTCTTTAGTTTCCTAATATGAATGTAAAAAATTGCCCCCTTAGAACACTACCAACACAATGCATTAGAAGATGTGGCTGTTAAAATTGAAACTTTCACTCAGCCGTCTCTATAATCCTGAACCATGATTTCAGAGACAGACTCTCACACAGGCTGATGTTGTTGCGTTACAGTAAAAGTAGTCACAACCTGCAGATGAACTGTCCTTCAAAACATCTCTTTCCCTGACAGCAGGGACCATGCCTATATGGTCCAGTCCTCATTCACGTCAGAAGTATCAGCCTAAAGCCTCATCTGTCATGTATCGGCTGTAGCCTAACATTTCACTTTGTTTGGCAGAAATTGATTTCTACCCCCCAAGGTTTTGTCAAGGAGGCATCCCGCCTGACTGTACTGCTTTATTGAATGAATTGCAGGAACAAACATGTAAAGGGGGATAAATAATTCTCCCAGAAATGACTTACATTTGAACTCTAAAAGCAAAGATTGCTCTGACTAAATATGCTATGGGTGATACACCTTGGCTTATCAACAGTGTCTCAATGTCTATTCACTTTCAGGAATACTGTACAGTTGCAGCGAGATGCAATAGGTCCTATATGCATTTGTTTTCCAAAACTTCCAAAACTACTGCAGGCCTCAAATACCATTATTGCCCTTTATTATGGTGAAAGGGAATACCATGTATTTAAACACAATGTAGAAATATCTAATTGCCAGCTTAAAAGTGTAAAATAATAAGTTAAACTTGTGCTGTGCCTGAATGCAAGGTTATCATCAATTAACAGTGGTTCCCAAACGTTGCGCTGAGGCACACTGGTGTGCCGTGAGACAAGGCCAGGTGTTCATTATTATTGCAATAATATACAATGAAATAAAAAGTAATTTCCCAATACAGAGGAAAATGTTATCACTTTCAACCAGCCGTCCCTATTTTTCACCATGCGTTGAAGGTACTACTGAAATAAACTTGTCTGAATTTTGAGTATGTTATTATGTACGCAATGACATACACTTGTACAGTATGTCACACTTGTGTGCACACTGTATTGATTGATTGATTGATTGAAATATTTATTAACAGTTTGTAGAATTTACAGTACATTTTAAGCACAAACTCAATACAAAGACTGTCAACTGTGAGTGGACGACCCAATTAAGCATTACACTTGTTTACAACAGGGTCCACATTGTTCAATTCATCAAAACATTTAAAGACATACAAACATTTAGAGACATACAAATAGACATTTCTATGTAGCTACATTCATCATATGGGAAGCAAAAAAGGGAAAAGATACAATATACAGTGAGGGAAAATGGGGTGGGGGGGGTGGGGGGGATTCAGATTTTACAGAGGCCAGTTTCGAATTGCAGCCATCCGTAGGTGCCCTTTGAGAGCGGTTTTGAAGGAGTCAAGGGATTCACATGTCTTAATGACTGTTGGTAGGGCGTTCCACATTTTGGTGGCATAGGAGCGAAAAGAATTTTGTCCCTTGTTTGTGCCGAATCTGGGTTGTACATGGTTTGTTGCACTCCCTCTGGTGTTGTGGGTGTGGACTTCGTTTACATTAAGGAAGTATTTAGACAGGTACATGGGTATCTTGGTGGTGTATCGAATCTTGTGGACCAGACCCATTGCAAGATGCTGTACTCTGTCGACGACCCTAAGCCATCCCAGCCTGTCAAAGTGGGCAGGGGTGAGGTGGGTTCGGGGGGTGAGGCCAAGTAGGAGCCTGACCAGTTTGTTTTGGGAGGTCTGGAGCCTTGTTTTAAGGGCCTTTGAGGTGCTGTGGTACCAAGAGGTGGATGCATAGTCAAAGAAACCTTGTACGAGGGCTCCTGTTAAGGTCTTCAAGGTGTTTTTGCTGACCAGTGAGGAGATCCTGTAAAGGAATCTTGTTCTTTGATTGACTTTTTTGATTACGTTGGTGGCCATCTTATCACCGGAAAGATTGGCCTCCAGGATGGAACCTAGGTAGGTAATTTGATCTTTTCGTGTGATAATATTGTCACCCACTCTAACCAAGAAGCCATCTGCCTTGCTGAGATTACTATTTGATCCGAAGAGAATGGATTCAGTTTTTCCCAGGTGTAAGGATAGTTTGTTATCAGCGAGCCAGGTGCAGATTCTACCGAGTTCAGAGCTGAGGGTCTTTTCAACCTGCAGTTTGTTCCTGTCCGAGACCAGCAGTGCTGAGTCATCTGCGAACAGGAACAAGTTGCAGTCACAAGCTGAAGTCATGTCATTAACATATATTAGGAACAGTAAAGGCCCTAGTATGCTTCCTTGTGGGACGCCACAGCTCACTGGGAGGGGAGGGGACAGTGTTCCGTTCACCTCCACCATCTGTTCTCTCCCCTCCAGGTAGGATTGCATCCAGCTCACTGATGTGCTATCAAAACCAATAGCTTTAAGCTTGTTAACCAGTATGGAGTGGTTCACGGTGTCAAAAGCACGGTATCATCATAAAATCACTAGAGAAGGCTATTAATCTTCATATAGATACAATGTACCACAATGGAAACAAGCCGCCTGGGGCTTTTTGTGTTATCCTTTTAGCAAAACCTTTAACAGAACAACCCTGCTAATTAAAAATGCAATCAATCAATCAGATTCCACGTCATCAGATCCCTAAATCAATACTTATAAAGTCAAAGGTCATCAGGCAGCTCAACTATATATAGTATGGACACACCTCTAGGTTGCCCTTGTTTTAAATTGACAGGATATCTGACCATATCTGCAAGTTTCTTGCTAATGATTTGACTTTCCCATGGAAAACAGACAGAATTATAGTGATAATGCACTATCTAGACGTTTCGGCAGAAATTGAATATATGTTTACTTTTTTTTAATCCATCAACTGAAAACTTGCATGCATTCAACAATCGTATGTCTAGTGCTCTGAACAGTATGGCTCCACTCAAGGTTAAAAAGAGGTCACGTGAGAAAACATCTCCATGGCTAAACAACTCTGTTAACACTTTAACCCATTCTGGACGGGAACCCGTTTTGGTGTTTTAACTAAGCATTATTTAGCTATTGAAAAATAGCAGATCTACAAGCTCATAGCGCGCTACGAGCTTGTACTGTAGGTCTGCTATTTTTTGAAAGATCGTGAAAATGTGGCACAAATCTTTGAAAAGATGGGTTAAGAGAAAGTGCAGGTGAAAAAAAAACAAGTTCACTTCGGCATTTACAAAGAAGCAATAGCTGACTATAATAATAAGGCAGTACATGCAGCACGAAAAACACATTTCTCTAACATGATTAGGAGTATTAGGCAGATCCTAAATCGTGCCACTTCCTTGTCTCAGGAAATCTCTGTATTGAAAGGAGTTTGAATTTTCCAATTATAAAATCACAGCAATTAGTGGTGAAATGATTGACACTGGTGATCCTTATACTATAATAAACATGTACAATGAATAAATTCACACGCAAGCAGATCTGCAGCAAATCTCCACAAGACCGTAGCTGAGAGCAACTCACCCGACTCTCGTTTTGACAATTCTTTGAGCCGGTCTTGACAGTGTTGCAAACTCTGTTTGGACAAATCATCAAAAATTATGTCTAGAGTCAGGCATTTTTCCCAGATGCTTTTAAAACAGCCATTCTGAAACCACTGCACAAGAATAAAACAACTTCAGATAGTGAGACTAAAACTAATTATAGATCAATATCCAATCTCCCTTTTATTAGCAAGATAGGACTACTCGGAAAGGTGGTTTACAATAAAATGATCTCCTTCCTACAATAATATAAAACAAGATTCTGGAAGGTCATGTTTCAGGTACAGTATATTCACAGCACTGAGACTACTCTCATTAAAATAAATTTCAGTGACCTTAGGCTAAGACTGATGCCGGTGAAGAAAGAAAAGCAGGTTGCACTTCCTCTGGAAACTGCCCTTGGTTAAGGCAGTGGGTGCTCAGCTTTGAAAATAACTTAATTCATAAACCAACTAAGTGGAAAAAGAGTCACTCCACAAAAAATATGCAAGACTGGCTCAGATGCAGTTTCTCATGTTTATTTGAGAACGCTGACGCGTCTCGACAAACAGCCTTCTTCAGAGCAGACTAAAGGAAGAAGGCTGTTTGCATTGATTGCATCCAATGTTGATCCTGTACTGTACATATATTACAGGAAAAAACATATCTCTCTGTCTTGGAGATATCAGGTGACCCTTGCACAAGGAAGGTGTCTTGATCCCTTACACTGTACTGTACTGTACTGTACTGTACTGTACTGTACTGTACTGTACTGTACTGTACTGTACTGTACTGTACTGTACTGTACTGTACTGTACTGTACTGTACATGCTACCACTTGGTGATATTATCAGAGCACACACACAGTAAACTTCATGGCTATGGGGATGCAGGGGCCTAACTATGGTAATGCATGTAATGTGGGTGCATTGAGGCCAGTGTTCAGAAAACACAATTACGCACAGTGCTAGGCTTTTAACCGCAACTTGTAATGTGTGTATCTAAAAGAACACCATCTCTACCAAAGATGTGTGAACAGCATTAAAATCAGACTGCTAAAATGGCTTGATCACAGCAGAAGCTACATAACCCATTCTGACCGGGCACCCATTTTGGTGTTGGCATCATGTTATGCTTTTAGCTATTGAAAAATAGCAGATCTACAAGCTCATATCGCGCCACCGAGTGGCGCGATACGAGCTTGTAGGTCTGCTATTTTTTTTTTTTATCGAAGAACGACTGACATTTTTTAGAATCTGATCTCAGGTCAGAATGGGTTAATCAGACCAGTGTGTGTCCGGCGGAAAACTCGTATGAATCTGATCTCAGGTCAGAATGGGATAAACAGCAGACGGTGCTTCAGGCAGAGACACTCTATTTACAACCATCTCTATTACAACACATGTCACAGTTATATTTTGCACTAAGGTTTTGCTCCTGGGGATGTTTCCAATTAATCTGAACTATCTTTTTTCAGAAAGATAGCCTGATGAAGATCTTATAGACCGAAATATGGTGATTTCCCAGTAAAGGCTTTATTTTTTATTTTATTTCTTTCAGGCCAATTTTGAAAGAAACCAGTGATTCACATCTTTAATTGGATGGTGTCGGGGCATTCCACATTTCTGGGGGCAGAGTGGTAGAAAGATAAATGTTTTTGTTTGTTCTAGTAGTACCAGATCATTGTCACTCCTGTCTGAACTGCTGCAATGCTTCATTTAGGCAAATGTATTAGTATATAGTATATACTAGGATAGTGTACAGTACATCTATTATTTTCAATAGGCATGGAGAAAATCTTTTATCTGCCAGTGTGTGATGTGGTGTTCTCATTCCACCTACAGTTTCATGGCCACGGTAACAATATCTTTGGATGACCTTTCCTTAAATCCTAAGTAATTATGATATATTACAGGGGGAACATCTAGAGCTAAAGCCATTTACAAGTCCCACTGTTTCTCTGCAGGCCTGCTGAACAACTGCCATGCTTTTGTTCCATTTGCAAGAGCCCCAGGGACTTTCAAACAACTGTTGAGAGGCGTTTTTGAGTTACAATATATTAATTTGGTTTGAAGGTCAGTATAAATGCATCATTACATGTATTAAAATGTAGTCCACTGGGCTGTCATCAAAAAACATCATATGAAACATTATCTTCTCAAAAGTGTATAAATAGACGTGTTCTGAAGTGATATAATAAATGTATGATAACGTTGAGAGCCATTTCAAAGTTGCAGGATAAACAGATGAGCTTACATTTCAAAGAGGCATGACAGAGAACAGTTGGAAACAGATGGAATAGTTGGAGGAAGGTGGAGGTGAAATACTTCGTCTCACACTTTTAGAGATACATATTGCAGTAGCCAATATCATGGGCAATACATTTGACAAGAAGATGTATATTTGATATACACAAATAAAGGTTTCATACAACTGCACGTGTACGTGTGCACTCGTGCGTGGGCACACTGAGAGTGAAGAAATGAATGATATTTATATAAGTGCATGAGGGCGTCGAGTGTTGGATGTGTCAGCAAGAGCAGAGTTAGACACTGCAGTGTTTTCAGTGTTGAGTGAACTCAGTGAACCATTGATTAACACTAGCATGTCTGAGAGGTCATTTTTGACCGTTTCTTTTAAGATTTTGAAGTTGATTATCTTTGGCCCATGAAGCTTTCAGAAGGTTCCCCTTCCATCATTACCATCATCATCCATCACCCATTCTATCATCTCAGAAAGTTTTGACATCTGGAAAAAAAAAGGTTGATGATGGGTTACTCTTGGGTGGCCAGACTGTTGCCTCCACAACGTCCAAATGCTTCCGGTCATACAACCCCTCAGCTATAAGAAATACTAGGGGTTGGGCCATGCATACAGCAAGAGAGAGTCCCTTCCCCAGGGAGGGGAAGGGGAACCTGTGTACTCTCTACTAGTCAGGTTACTGTACTGTGCCTACACACTGATTCTAAGTGTAGTTAGGATGCATCAAATACAGAGGACATAAATGAAGATATAACATATGACTAATGAGAGTTTATTCATGACCAGGACGGAATTAAGGAGCAATTGATTGTCGCTATTATATAAGGGATTTGGTATGGCCCATTGTATTAAGCTGATCATGGAATTATAGCTTGATGTTAAAATACCGTAAAGCAATACAGTGCACTTATCTGTTATCAGCATCGCAGTAAATAGACATTTAACTGTCAAGAATAAGCAGAATAGAAATAGTTGAAGATCTTCAACTGTTAAAAATCACACCCGTGTACTCTTACCATCGTACGTCATCATGACATAACATGTCAATTTGCTCAGACACATAATGATGTAAATTCTCCATTCATTGTCAACGGGAATTTAATGTTTGTGTAAGACGGAAATCTACACTAATAGCTGAATATAGGAGGGGCTAGGGCCGCTCAAAAAATAGGATAAGAGCAGCAGAGCATGAAATCCACTTACCCACTCTTTAAAACTCTGTCAATTTACTCGCACAATACGACCACATAGAGCTGTGTGTACGGTGTGTAGATTGGCTGCCAAACTTGTAATAGATCCCTTTGGCTTGTCGCCCTATCAATTTTCAATTAGCAACTCTTTCAGAGCAATTGTGATGAGTCTGACGACCGTCTCTATCTCTCTGCTGTCTACTTCTCTCTGGTTCTCTGCACTTCCATCAGAGGTAGTTGGCTGCACTTGAAGAGGTAAATGGTAAATATCCAAGGCGCTTTACAGAGATTGTGCATTACATTCACCCATTCACACACACATTCATACACCGATGGCAGCGGAAACCAAGCAAGGCGCCACCAACTAGCACATCGGGAGCAATTAGGGGTTCAGTGTCTTGCTCAAGGACACTTCGACAGTAACTCTGGGGGAGCCCGGGTTTGAACTGGCAACCTTGCGGTTACCATCCAGGCACTCTACCCCTGAACCACCGCCGCCCTAGGTCCTAAGGAGATAAAAGTGCTGCTGTCCTACGGGTTTGGTCCTTGGGAAGATGTACAAGCTTACAACGCACTTAAGCGTAGTATATTAAATACCCTTTTTCACCTTTTCATTTGTGTGTGGTCTCTCTCATTGCAGAGCCAGGTTTGTAACACTATACAATGCAACGGTCTAACTGCTCTGCACCACTCAGAGTCTGACAGGAATGTGTGACACGTGGTCTGAAATGCAGGGAGATGCGTGACTGCAACACGAACCATTTCATACAGTGATTCCACAAAAGCTCCATGAATACGTTTTGTCTCCTCTTTTTTTTTACACAAAGCAGCCTCCGTGTGTGCTTTTACATGGCATGCCAGTGTTCTAGAATCAGAGGTGTGACGTGTTACGGTGTCAGTGATGGTGTTACACTATGCTGTTTAAGGTGACCGCTGTCAGTAGAATCTATACATGTACAACTATAGCATGGCAGTCACAGAAACTCCATCATTGAAGCATTTTTCTTACATAAAGCCTTTTTTTTTTTTTTAAGAAGAGCATAAAGTTGTACAACCCACTCGTTATTGTCAAAAAGTATATTCTAAAGTTACAAAACTCACTTCACAACATAATTTCATTCTCTATTCACCATACCACCTCATCCACATGACATTTAATTAAAAAAAAATGTAATTACATTTTCTGGGGTACTGAAACATTATCTTTTGGGATTCAAATATATTGTTGTTACCACTCTTATGTCAGGGCTGACTCAACATCTTGCCAATTTTCTCACAAAATAAAAGTTTCATACTTTTCTATTTAAAAAAGACACACCCGGCGTGCATGACTATTGTACTGTGCGTTTGTGTCAGAGAGATGGGGACATGATGTATGAATGTATAATAATGACATTCAGGCAAGCTACATGTTTGTACAATCAGAACTACGTTGATGGAGACATAGAAGAGAAGTTGTTCAAGGCAGAAAGGTCATGCCCCCGTCTCGCCCTGCCGGCTGTCCCTTTTACACCGTCATTCCGGCTTTGTGACTAGATCCGCCATTGTCAACATCAACAGTGGCACAACGAAAGCCCCCCATTCTGTGTACGTACCTTGTAAACAGAATGGTCGAGGTGGAATAATGGCCTTGAACAGGCTTGATAGAATCTAAATCCTGTATTGCAAATGGTAAGAAAGTAACCACAGGAACATAGTATGGAATGGATAACAGAATGGTCTATCTATTCTATCTATTCAATGTGAATATTCAAGAAGATATTGCCTTCGCTTTTATAACTTGAACTTTTACTCAAACTGAGCATGAAAACACATTTGCGACACACGTAATCTTAAAGTGAATTAACTGTTTTTTTTTTGTTTTTTTGCTTGGGACCACCCTGGAACCCCTTTTGGTGTTTAAAGCAGCAGAGGGGTGTTTGGTGTTTAAAGCAGCAGAGGGGTGTTTGGTGTTTAAAGCAGCAGAGAGGTGTTTGGTGTCTAAAGCAGCAGAGGGGTGTTTGGTGTCTAAAGCAGCAGAGGGGTGTTTGGGGTTTAAAGCAGCAGAGGGGTGTTTGGTGTTTAAAGCAGCAGAGGGGTGTTTGGGGTTTAAAGCAGCAGAGGGGTGTTTGGTGTTTAAAGCAGCAGAGGGGTGTTTGGGGTTTAAAGCAGCAGAGGGGTGTATGGTGTTTAAAGCAGCAGAGGGGTGTTTGGGGTTTAAAGCAGCAGAGGGGTGTTTGGTGTTTAAAGCAGCAGAGGGGTGTTTGGTGTTTAAAGCAGCAGAGGGGTGTTTGGGGTTTAAAGCAGCAGAGGGGTGTTTGGTGTTTAGAGCAGCAGAGGGGTGTTTGGTGTTTAAAGGAGCAGAGGGGTGTTTGGTGTTTAAAGCAGCAGAGGGGTGTTTGGTGTTTAAAGCAGCAGAGGGGTGTTTGGTGTTTAAAGCAGCAGAGGGGTGTTTGGTGTTTAAAGCAGCAGAGGGGTGTTTGGGGTTTAAAGCAGCAGAGGGGTGTTTGGTGTTTAAAGCAGCAGAGGGGTGTTTGGGGTTTAAAGCAGCAGAGGGGTGTTTGGGGTTTAAAGCAGCAGAGGGGTGTTTGGGGTTTAAAGCAGCAGAGGGGTGTTTGGTGTTTAGAGCAGCAGAGGGGTGTTTGGTGTTTAAAGGAGCAGAGGGGTGTTTGGTGTTTAAAGCAGCAGAGGGGTGTTTGGTGTTTAAAGCAGCAGAGGGGTGTTTGGGGTTTAAAGCAGCAGAGAGGTGTTTGGTGTTTAAAGCAGCAGAGGGGTGTTTGGGGTTTAAAGCAGCAGAGGGGTGTTTGGTGTTTAAAGCAGCAGAGGGGTGTTTGGTGTTTAAAGCAGCAGAGAGGTGTTTGGGGTTTAAAGCAGCAGAGGGGTGTATGGTGTTTAAAGCAGCAGAGGGGTGTTTGGTGTTTAAAGCAGCAGAGGGGTGTTTGGTGTTTAAAGCAGCAGAGGGGTGTTTGGTGTTTAAAGCAGCAGAGAGGTGTTTGGGGTTTAAAGCAGCAGAGGGGTGTATGGTGTTTAAAGCAGCAGAGGGGTGTTTGGTGTTTAAAGCAGCAGAGGGGTGTTTGGGGTTTAAAGCAGCAGAGAGGTGTTTGGTGTTTAAAGCAGCAGAGGGGTGTTTGGTGTTTAAAGCAGCAGAGGGGTGTTTGGTGTTTAAAGCAGCAGAGGGGTGTTTGGTGTTTAAAGCAGCAGAGGGGTGTTTGGTGTTTAAAGCAGCAGAGGGGTGTTTGGTGTTTAAAGCAGCAGAGGGGTGTTTGGTGTTTAAAGCAGCAGAGGGGTGTTTGGGGTTTAAAGCAGCAGAGGGGTGTTTGGGGTTTAAAGCAGCAGAGGGGTGTTTGGGGTTTAAAGCAGCAGAGAGGTGTTTGGTGTTTAAAGCAGCAGAGGGGTGTTTGGTGTTTAAAGCAGCAGAGGGGTGTTTGGGGTTTAAAGCAGCAGAGGGGTGTTTGGGGTTTAAAGCAGCAGAGGGGTGTTTGGGGTTTAAAGCAGCAGAGGGGTGTTTGGGGTTTAAAGCAGCAGAGGGGTGTTTGACGAGAGTCGAGGCACTGATCGTCCTTCAGAAAGGGGCCTATACCGGTAATCATGTTTGCTTTGCCCCAATTAGATAAGGGAACAACCATGTTGTCAACACTTCAGCTATTTGTGGTCCCTGCAGACGGGCCCCCTGTTCTCCGTGTGTTCTTCACCAAATGGCAGCCGTAGGAGGAGAGGGTGACTAAGCTGCATTGGCACCCGCCTGACTCATTTCACACTGGAGCCCTTCAGAATTAAACTCATTAAAAGCGCAGACACACACACACACACACACACACACACACACACACACACACTTACTTATAGGAGCATTGCCCACTCCCACCTACCCACCCACGCGCACACAAAGTGAAAGTGAAGAGCCAGCCAAGCCTCAGAGAAAAAAAGCGGTAGCAGGCGACATATGGCTGAGTGAAATATAAGTTGTCAACTTTTCTCTTATTTATTTCTCTTCCTCACAGCGAGCAGCTGGGCAAGCTTCATTCCTCAGATGCATATTGTATACGACCGCACTGTATATATTCTAGCCTTGTTCTTGATCAACTCATACAATAAGTCACACTGAAACATTGGCAGTCCAACAGTTTGGACACTTCAACACTAATACAGACGAATTGAGAGTATTTGCATAAGCGTTTCAATGTGCCTCCACTACACCCCCCTCCCCCCTTTCTTTTCTTCTGGAATCCCCATCCCACAAGGCAGATGCAGATTAATGATACAGGATAGTAGCATTTTAACTTAATTTAACTCAGCAAATTAAGCTGTTTGTGAAGGGAAGGGAGGTGACACTGTAAACGTAGTTTACGAAGATGCATCACAGAAATATACTGTTACGGAACAAGGGCAACCCAGAGCTGTGCATAGCCAAGCCACAACATGCACCATTTACATAATTAACTTCTGTCCTCTATGTCAGTGGTTCCCAGAGGTGCTGGTGTGCTGTGACAGTCCAGGTATGCCTTGCGAATTATGTGACAAGACAACCATACATTATTTCTGCAATATACGAGTTATGAATTATTGTTTGAATTTACTATATCAGTACTTTGTGAGCACCCATTTCCCAATACAGAGGCAATTTCTAAACCCCCCCCAAAAATATTGTAACCTCTATCAAGAAAATGACATTCTAACCTAAATTGTTTTTACAGTGCTCGACTTCAAATAACTCTGGCCTGGACTGCTTCAATGGAACAGGACCTGAAGATCTGGAGGGCACGTGCCTGGAATGCCCTGCATGGGATGGGGAGTGTGGAAATCAGACATGGGACAAGACCTCAAGAAGCAGATGTTCATAGCGACAGTGGAGTCAGTACTGCTGTGTGGGGCTGAGTCACTCGCCCACAGAGCTATAGCCAAACTCTAACCAACTAACTCTGGAATAGATCTTGGTTGGCCACCCATTTTACATTTGAGATCAGCGTTCAGTCGTCTGTGTGGGAGGTCCACGTGCTTCAATGTTTACATCCTGTTCTGTTGGGGAGAATGCATTTACGAGCAGAGCAGTGTGGAATGGGCTATTTTCCTAATCGCCTATACGGGGCATATTAAAGGGATTGTGACATTTGGAATTGTTCTTATTTTTTTTAGGTTTTCTAATCTCAATTGCACCCAAAAAACATGAACTTTTAACATTCAGTAGATTTTCTGTGATCTGGGGTTTTCTGGCTCAAACAGGTGCTCTGATTTTCCTGCTGTTTGTGATGTAAGATCCTGCAAATCCCATATATGACAATGGGATTTGCCAGCAGATGTCACTGTTTTCACTGTTTTGCCTGTTTTCATTGTAGCTCAAAAGGCTTCCAAACCCCAAAGAAAACTTCAGACCACAGAAAATCCACTGAATGTTCAAAGTTCAGGTTTCTTGGGTCATAAAACCTAAAAGAAAAAAGAAAAAGAAAAAGAAATGAAAGTGAATGTCATAAAACCTTTAAACAACATAGAAGATGGTAAGTCTTCCGTGATGTTATGGGCTACACTGTGGTGAAAGTGCCTCACCCTCCTTCTTCGCAGGGGGGGGCCTCGGGACTTTGAGCGATGCTACTGGACCTACAACGGGTCACAAAGTCAAAGAGAGAAGGATGAGGCTGGCAGGGCACTGTGTCAGGCACCTGGAACTAGTGATAAGCAAAATTACACTGTGGGAGCCAACCCAGGCAACCCAGGCACTACGCAGTGGATGCACTGTGGCGCAACATTTGGTGTCTGCTAGGCCGCACTCTCGGATCACATGGTTTTCACTTAAAATTTGTACTTTAATAATTATAAACATTGTCAAGAATTGAACTACAAAATCACAACTCATGGCTATGTGATGCATTTTATTAAAGTGATCAATATGGATATAGGTGGTTCGGACATCTGGTTAGGATGCCTCTCGAACGTCTCCCTAGGGAGGTCCTCGATGGACGTCCCACTGGGAGGAGACCCCAGGGCAGACCAAGGATGAGATGGACGGATTACATCGACTCACACTGGCCTTGGAACGCCTCGGGATCCCCCAGGAGGAAGTCACTAAAATGTTACTCTGGAGAGGGAAGTCTGGAGCTCTCTGGTGCGGAGCTGTTGCTCCTGCGACCCAGATAAGCGGTTGAAGATGGATGGATGGATGCAATAGGGCTTGAGTGAAATGTAAAATGTGTTGTGCACAGGGGCATAGCTAGTTTGAAAACCACTGATATACAGTAGGTAATGTAATGTAATGCAAGGAAGTCAAATGGCTCGGTGCAAGCTTCAAAATGTCTCAAGTTGTATGCAATAATTATGACCTCCTTGACCTTTGACCATGATGTTTGACCATCAAATTGTGTCATAAGTCAGATCTTGGTTATTATGTCATTGTGGACAGAGACAGACATACTGTACATCATTTAGAGCCATTCTACCTCCTGAGGAGCCACTGCCACCTCGTTCTGTTAGCGAGAGCTGAAATCGAACTGTACAAATTGATTTACAAAGTAATCACTTTGTTCCATGTATTTTAGCATGCAGGTTATGTAATACTAAGGACAACAAGTGTTGCCCTTTCGCTGATGTTTATTCAAGCTACTGTCCATTACATAATCCCACCGATTTAGCTCCAAATCACAACCTGCCAATTACAGGTGAAGAGGCCGGTCCGTCTCTTCCATATTCATAGGCATCAGTATTGACTAAACGTCTCGTCTCCAGAGTCAGACAATGGGAAGTGAAAAATATAGGGAATGAGATCAGATCAGATGTAGTGTTATAGGCCGGGAGGACAAATGCACACAGCGGGATTTAGGATTCCATTTTAGAGTTACAGTGCCGACACCCGTCTTCAATCACGTCACCCACGTTGACTGACGGTGAGGATGTGAGTGTTTGTCAGGTGGCGCCAATAAAGACGCACATGATTCCTTAACCCATTTTGACCTGAGATCAGATTCTAGAAATGTCTTCTACATCCTGACGGTTTTCTGAAAAAGCTATGTTTCTATGTCAGTGGTTCTTCAATTTTTCAAAAAAAGCAGACCTACAAGCTCGTAGCGCGCCACTCGGTGGCGCGCTATGAGCTTGTAGATCTGCTATTTTTCAACAGCTAAAGCATAACATAATGCCCCGCCCAAAATGGCTTAAAGGGTGATGAAACCGTCCCCTGATGAATTCCCCCTCTGCCTTCCCATTGGAGCAGCAGTGGAGAGAGCAGGAAGGGACCGTCGACACCAGCATAACTGACTGCATGCCGTCGTAAGACACTACAGTGCCAAGCCATCTGCTGACATTTACTTAAATTTTCAACCGTGGAAAAGAGAGAATTGTGAATTAGCACCTGAGGACTGCGGGTGAGATTTTGAACCCTATGTGTCCCTATTCTGGGTACATGTACTGTATGTCACTTTTTTTTTTAGTGGTGCAACCACTCCTACATCCAGCTTGCAATGTCCGTGTACCTGTGTACCTGTGTACCTGTGTACCTGTAACTATGAGCATGAGTGGTGTGCGCATGTGTGAAATTGGAACGAGAGAAGTATGTGACATGGCTGCCACCTGCTGGACGCAAACGATACAGAGAAGAAATTGGAACGATACAGAGAAGAAATTGGAACGATACAAATTGGAACGATACAGAGAACCAATAGACGGGAGTTGCACCACTCGGTTCACACTGGTGTGATTTTTTTATAGACACATATTCGAGAAATATAGGTGAACATTCTGTAAAAAAAAAATAGCAGATCTATAAGCTCACAATAGCTTTGTCGCTATTTGATATACTACAAAGTGTATAGGGTCATGAATAAACTGAGCTGAAAACATCAGCAGTTCAACATACTGCACACACTTATGGTATTGCCTATTGTTATCGTCTACCATCTCAAGCCGCACAAAGGTATCAGTTAGCACCTCAAATAGTATGTAATGCCAAGAGGAGGCCTCAGCTCGTATGCACCTCATGTAACCATTATCAGAGCTCTCCAGAAGAACAACAGGTTCTCTACTGATTAATTCACACCGGGCTGCCGCTCTGCGCCGAGCCTACCTGCTACAGTAGCACCTGGTGATGGTGAGGTCAATCCTGGTAGCGAGACATGTTTACCGGCAGTCTTTGTGTTTCCCGGGTGACAACAAAATCTCATTGTCAGGTGTTTAGTCAGATAAGGTCGTAACACCCGGCGGGATTAGTGTGTGCCTTTCATCAATGTTACATTTTAAAAACAGCTTTAGCACGCAGTGTGCCAGATCAACCAATTTAAATGCTAAACCTCTTTCTCTGTGAAGATTGGGGGCTAGGGGCTAAACACACACAGATAAACAAATCAACCCTGCAATAAGGACTGGGAGGGAAGGTGAAAAAACCGAAACTAATGACCCTCACATCCTATATTTGTACTGGGAGTCCTGGGAAATGGTGATATTGCTTACAGAGTGTAAGGTGAGAGGCTGCAACTCTCTCTCTCTTCATGATAACACGTCCAATGTCGATAGTGATAGCGAGGACGGAGTGCTGTGTTCACAGCACAAACAAATCTTTAGGAAGTGGTTATAATACAAGAGAGGATGAATCCTAAATGCCACCGGTCTCTCCTTAGGATAACACTGTTGTTGCCGCAAGTATATACTTGGTTAAACGCTGCCAGTCACACGCCATCCTAGTCCTATAGTTCAATTAAAGGCTGACTGGCTGGTGCTGGGAAATGACGTGGGCTCTTTGAGAGCAGCATAATGATCACTATCAATCTCCTGAGTGTCGAGTCACATTAGAGGGCTATCAGTGGAGGAGAGGATAGAAAGTGGAGTAGAAGAACGCCGCAAGACATCTCTCCACCGCAGCCACACGGCAGAGTGCATTAATCACATCGGTGGGACTTTCTCAGTGTCCAGGACTAAAAGTACAAAACTATCGGGATAAGCACTTCAGCCAAAATGGAGACGCTATACGTTCTTCTGCCGGGAGGGAGAGGATTGCTACGTATAGCTGTCTGGCATTAGCCCCCTCCAACACTGGCATAAAAGCCAGGCATATTATTATAATGTCACCATTTCCTCCTTTTGCGGATTCACTTTCTCCCCCCCATTTCAGTAGCAGGCAATTTCAAAAGGTCTCTTGTGGCTTCTTAACTCGTCTTTTTTCCTGTTCCTTTTTTTTTTTTTTACAATAACAGAGCCATGCACGGAGGCTAAACTGGCATGACAAACTCCTTCTGAAGCTACGGCATGTAGCTGTGCTCGTAATGAGTAACACAAACTCGCAGCTGTTAAAAAGTCATCATTGGCCATTTGACAAAATGTTTCACTCAAGTTGGTACGCCATTAACTATATTCACACAGCGGGCCTTTTGGAACCATTTGTACACTCTCAGAGTTACAGACCTTAGAGTATATATGAATAGAGACGGCACCCAGAGGAAACCCTGAGGCGAAATGGACATAGTGGCCAAATTTGGTATTGCAGCGTGAAACCCAAACACATGAGCGCGCTGGTCCGTTGACTATCATTGTGCACGTTCACGACGGCAGCACGTTCGTGCGCGTTCAACGGCAGCGCGTTCATGTGTTTGGGGCAAATTCATCCCAGAATGCACTCTGTTCCTACACGGAAGGAGGAATCGCCTCATGCGCTTTTGAGCAACTTAATGCAAGTGGATGGATGGAGAACTCGGATGCCATCTCTATTCATATATACTCTAAGTTACAGACCTCTAAGTTAGCTGGGGACCCCCTGGAACTCCCTCAAGGACCCCTAGGGGTCCCCGGACCCCACTTTGGGAACCACTGATCTACCGGACACCATGTAGCCCTACAGTTATTGAATCCCACTAATAACACAAAGGATGTTTGACAAAAGCATTCACCTCAGTGACTTCTCCTTAGCCAGGTTGGCTCCATCATAGTTCTCTCCGTCTGTAGAGTTTAGTTCATCTGCTTAGAGTTACCTTCGTCCGTCAGAGTTATCTCCATCTGTTAGTGTCAGCTCCGTAAGTTTGAGCTAAAGCTGTCATGTTGAGTTGGCCTTGATGGCCTTTAGTAATTCTCACCACACTTGGGCAGTGCAGCCCAAGTGTTGCTACCAGTGCCCAGGCTGGGAGAAAATGTGTAGGACCACAACTTATTTTTTTGAATCCCTCCTGTCTACTATTGCAGTGCAAGTCGTACTCAATTGGTTTATGAAACCGTGCTCCGCTACTCCACTACTGCCGTCTAAATAATGAATACCACCCTGCCACATGCAGTAATCCTCCAACAGCAAGGCCCAGAAATAGAACACATCCAGACACATCTAGACCCTTCCTCCTCCTATCACCTCTCAAACCTCACATACAATATCGCGGATTCTTGCAAAATATCCAAGCAAATTGCTGCCAAGATACTGCCATCATATTTGCACATTGCATACAAGTTCTCCAGCAACAGAAGTCTGTCGTGTTGACCAAATGACCAATGTCGGCTGCTCTTTGGCACTCTATAAACACCATCTGGGCTGCGAGCTCCATTCCAGTGTCTATCTGAAGGGAACTTCAAAGTGTAGGTAAAGCAACTATTTCGAAAGACATCAAGAGCTAACTGAAAAGATACAGTGCAGTAACGGCAAAGGGCACCTCTGGGCTGCACATGATGGATGATAAGAAAAAGAACACAGAGAGAGAGAGACAGAGACAGAGACAGAGAGAGAGAGGGAAGAGGGAGTGTTGCGACTGTGGTACTGCTTTGTGTGTTTTCTCTCTCCCCTAGTGTGTGTGTGTGTGTATGTGTGTGTGTGTGTGTGTGTGTGTGTGTGTGTGTGTGTGTGTGTGTGTGTGCGCGCGCGCGCGTACGTGCGTGTCACTTTGTGATTGGCTGACTATAGGAGAGTGTGAGTTCGGGAAGGTACCCATGACATGACAGCTCCTGGGACATACCTGTCAATGAGCTGTCACTAACTGACCCGATCTCCTCCTGACTCCCAACCCATCTGCTGTTTTTGTCACATTATTTATTAGCCATATCACTACTTCAAAACATGTAGATTATTTCTTTTGTAATTGATCTTGTTGTACATGATATTTATAGCACAGGTGGTGGGACCCATTGTACATCCTGAGCATTATTGCAGAGGTTCAAAGCTATTTTAATAACACATTTTCTCGTGTTCGTCTTGATAGATGATTGCGTTTGCTGCTCTGGTATTTTCCATCCTGAGCTAGTATTAATTCCGTTATCTGTAAATAAGCCATGTCTGAGCTGGCAAGATGTTGTCACACACCATATGTCGTACTTAGGTTAGGCCGGGCATAACGGGGAGAGACAGAAGGTGTGTGTGTGTGTGTGTGTGTGTGTGTGTGCGTGCGTGCGTGCGAGCGAGTGAGCGAGCGAGTGAGCGAGTGAGTGAGTGAGCGAGTGAGTGAGCGAGCGAGTGAGTGAGCGAGTGAGCGAGTGAGCGAGATGGATTGATGACGTGATACACAGAACAGAAGGATGGAGAGAGAGATAAAGAGAGAGAGGTGAACATGTATAAAAGATAGCCTTAATTAGACGGAATGTTTTCCCCCTTCCACAAAATTCCTTCATGTCGATCCAGGAAAAGAAGACCAAAGCGGATGAATCTGGGGAGCGCTATCTGCTTAAGTGGCCTTTTACAGCGGGATCAAAGGGTGCTCTCTGCCTCCCTTTCACCTTGCTCTCTGCCTGATTATGGAGAGAGCGAGGCGAGATGAGACGAAGGGGCCATTCCGCCGTGTCCTATTGTATGCATCCTATTGTATGCAGATGATGACAGCTTTGACATTTGAGGTGAAAGCTAGGAGTTTTGCCGTCTGATGGTAAGCCAATTACCTTAGGGGGAGGAAGGATAGCGATACATAACTTGCTCGGACCGAGTGCAGATGCTGGTGCTAGGTCAGACCTTTTATATTGTCTAATAATCATGTTTTATTCTTACCACGTTTCTTACCATGCCATTGCACCTGGATTTCCTTACGGGAATCAATAAAGGTCAATACATCAAAAACGATGCGTTCCAACAACTTTTTCAATCCTCTTAGCAGACCTTGTTTTGAATCAATTCAGCAAAAAAGCTGAACAGAAATCATGAAGCCTCCGTAACTTTAAAACACCTTGACAATGGACAGCTAAAAAAGTAATATACAGTATATAAAGTAAATACTTAAATGACCAGAATTACCAGTGAAAATAATGTCCAGGTAACAGTGATGCCTAATTTGGCACGGAGACAACTATAGGCCTAGTCGTTCAACTATTAATTATTATTATATTAAAAACATATTTGTTTGATTGATCGAATGATTGAGAAGTATTATGTATTACATATAGGCTACTGTACATTGTTTTACAATTTAAGTGAAAATAATGTGTGTGTGCGTGTGTGTGTGTGTGTGTTTTTCATTTTCTTTTTTTATAATTGACTAAATAAATTGGTCTAATTAATCACTCGTACAACAGTGTTTTCCCTAAAGTCAAAATAGCAGATATACAAACTCAAAATGTAACACGTGAGCTTGTACACTAATCTTAACCCTACCGCCCACCTATCCCAAATTGATTTGTATTAAAATACATTATTTGTTCAATTATTTATTTATTTAATTGATTTACTTATTTAAAGACAGAAATCAGTGCAGGTGAGAAAGGAAACTATAGGGCTTATACAAGGTTCTCTCCTAAAAACATGTGACAGACAACAAATTCACATTGTGTGCCTTCAATAACTTTGATTAACTGTTGCAGCCCTAAAACCAAAAGATTATATTTCAGGATGAACAACTTCAACCATGTATAATTAACTTGTAGTAAGACTATAGAATTGCTGTTCGCCGAATGTTTGCCTATTGTAGCTGAATATTCTCCTATATTCAGCTTTTATTTTGCCTATTTATGACATGCCCAGAACACAGTTCTGCCTCAAGACAATGATCAGCAAGGGGGCATATATTTTTCCAGGGGGACACTATTCTTTTGGCTATATAACAACAACTGCAGTAAGGCATGTAAAGTTCTGCACCAACAACAAACAAGTGAAATGATAGACAAATTGGGTTATCTACCAAAGCACTAGCGTAGCTAACAAGTTGAGGTGCAAAGCACTTACTATGCCTATACCTTTTAAGACTTACAGAATTGTAGGGAAATAGTCATAGTCATCCATAGTATTTCATACAGAAAGCATATACAGTACAGTAATAGCATAGTCATCGCATCACATTAATTTAACTCGCCACCTGAGAGATTGATTCACTGAGAGTGAATGAGGATCAGGAGGACAGTTCCTCACGCCTAATGTATTTTTCCAGTTAATAATTATCAACTAAAGTACAGACATAACAGACCTACGTGTTATGTTTTATTTATTCATTTCACTCAGCTAGCGGAGCTGAAGGCGGCGATTGTGTCCTGCGTGAAACTTCCTTAATGTGCCATTCATTTTGGCATATTATGCTTGCTGAGAACACCTCCATATCTCCCAGAACAGCACCAAAACAAATACAATGCTGTGCTAATTATAGGCGTGTATTTTTAACCTAATTTGGAAATGTACTAGTACATTTATAATATTTATGAATAATGAATTTATATTTAACATTTGAAAAACATGTATAATCTGGAATAGTCATGATAGAGACGTTGGTTCATGGTTAAAATGTTTGCTTTTATAAAGACAAAAATAATAATATAAAATTATAATTATATGTGTTATTAAATAATATTTGTCCATAATGCCAGCGGACGTGAACAGTTTACAGTTAGTCCGCCAGCATTTATAATTAAATTGTGATTTAATTCACGCCAGCATTTTTCCCTGTTGAGCTCTTATTTTGAAAAGCTACATTTCCAGACTTCCGGTGTTGATCTTATGTTAGGAAGTTGGACGATGTGTGTTCACGTCCAGTTTATCAAACGGAGCCAACAGAGTCTAATGGAAGGCATCACAGAGTCTGCTCTGGGCCGTGGAAAAAAAAGTGTTTTGACCAAAAATGCCATCTGGGACAACGAATAAGAGATAAAGGCGATTGAAAGAAACAGATAGAATGTATGATTATGGCGACGATAGTGTGTTATTGACAGCACCAGCTAGCAACCCGACACCAACATGAGTAGCATTATGACTTGATCAATCAAAAGCGCTATAAAAGCCCAATTGCCGGCCCAGGCCGTAGCGTAACGGTCTGGGCACCGGACTGGTGATCCAGTCGCGGTGTGCCGCGGGTTCGACTCCCGGACCCGACACGGCCTTTACCGCATGTCATCCCCCCATCTCTCTCCCGTTTCCTGTCAGCCTACTATCTGTCCCTTAAAAAATCAATAAAAAGGCGTAAGCCGCAAAAAAAAATATCTTAAAAAAAAAAAAAGCCCAATTGCCGTAGATCAACGCCAATGGCGTTAAGCGTAGCATTCATTAATAGCTTTTAATTGACGTAGATCGCCGTTAAGGTGATGTGCTTTGACAGACGGTGCAGAGAGAAGGATTAGAACGACCCTGGATGTTTGAACAGTAAACAGAGGGGAATGCTATCATAAAACAGCTAAATGGCTTCTTTCACCTCCAGCTCTGGTAGCCCCCCCCCCCCCACGTGCATCATCCACATGGCGAGATGATGACCATAAATGTGCCCCCATAATCAGCCAGACGAGCAACGTTCTGGCCCTAACCCGGCATCATTAACTACAGCCAGGGAGCACATCGCTACCTGGTGGATGCCAGTGACTGATGTCCAAACACAGCCCTGTGCATTGTAGTCAGGGGGGTCAGGAATTCCTGGAGAGTCTATGACCACAGTAAACATAAAGATACAACAGACGGACGTACAGTAGTGGTTGTCATATTGAAATCAATCAGATGGGACTGGGGGAAAAAATCTACTTGGGGAAAGAGAAGGTCACAACCTACTCTTTCCTCGAGTAGATTTAATGAGGTCAATATCTAATCCTCTGTACATTCAAAGAGATAACTAGGCATTTGTTTACACAGATGCGTGCACACGCACATGCACACGCACATGCACGCACGCACACACACACACACACACACACACACACACACACACACACACACACACACACACACACACACACACACACACACACACACACACACACACACACACACACTAATTAGTTATTTTGATTTGAATTCCTACAGAGCTCTGTTTCCTCGTGTGATTATAGAAAACAACTCATTAAGCCAGAAATCATATGTTCCCGAGCAGCAGGAGTCAGATGCCGATCTCTCGTCCGACTCCTTTTGAATGTCCTTCGGTTAATTACAAGGTCTCACCGTCCACGTCACACAACACTGTGGACCACCACACACACAGTTCCGCACTCAACTGTTTCTCATCCATATCACATCAAACAAGACTGTTCACCGACGTGTATACAGTAAGAGAGACATGGAAGAGATCCCCTCTGTTTGTTTTAATGAAGTGGAAACAAGCAGGGCTTTTTGTTTTGTTCCAATCAATCGACCAATGGACCATGAAAGTTGAACGTAGAGTGAATCAGCCCTCCAGTGTATTACAGGAACAGGGTTTCCTTGTTGAATGCTTGGCCGGTGCCCAGACAAACACGTGAGTTGTGTGTGGACAGGACTCGTATTCTCGTTACGCCGTGTGACTGACAGACTGAATTAGCGGAATAAGTTACAACTGACAAAGTGGTTGCTTAAATGATGTTCTCACGTTACACTTTATTGGATTACTTAGTTTGCATTACCTGTACACCGCACAGACGCACACACACACACACAGACACACACACACACACAGTTTTTCCTGCATAGAGAATTAAAAGGTGACCACCTTGATAACGCGGCCGCAGTTGCGGAAATTATAGAAGTATTTTCATTATAATGTCTGTCTGGTGTTCCAGAGAGTTTTTTTTGTCGATTTCAATAAACTACGCTGGCAGAAGTAATCAAGAGGGAAGGTGAGGTTTCGTTTGATTGATCCACGGGGGGGGGGGGACGTCTTCTGCTAAAACATAGTGTAGCTGTTGGTCCGTAACACCGCCACAGTTGCTAGGCAGCTGGCGACAAGAGATTGCCTGTATGATCCAGTGACAATGCATTTGTTTAATTAAAGATTAATTGAAATGAACACATTTGAATTGATTTGTAGCAATACTAAACAATAAAATGTTTTATAAAATGCTGAAGAAATGTGTATGAAATACACGTACACAACATTTATTGTTTTTGCGAACGCAGTGAGCCACTTACTATGACAGCAGGGGCTGAGTGTCTGTGTGTGTGTGTGTCACGCTGTTACTGTCACGCTGTTACACCACCGGCCCGCCACCAGAGGGCGCAGCTGTGGCACGCACGCACGCACGCACACACACACACACACACACACACACACACACACACACAGGGCGCAGCTGTAGCACACACACACACAACCACACACACACGAGCTGCGTTCGCTTCACGCGTTTGCGCGTCTTACTTGTACTACTACTACTACTACTACTACTACTACTACAAATAATGATACTAGACAAGTTCCACAGAAATGTGGTCCTGAACCACTTCAGTACTGATTGCTTGATGTTGCATCATGATAGACTTTACTTCTCAAACTTCATGTAGAGAAAAAGCTTTAATGAATAGGTGGGCATGTTCAACACAGAAGACTAATGGCCTCCGTCAGTGTGACCTCCACTTCACCTACTTCAATTATACTTGTTTCTAACGGTACCAACAGCTCATTACAAGACCTTAGAATGTCTGCTCAATGCCTTTGATTATACATAAAGTGTATAAATATACTATATCATAATAATATAACCCTCCCAACTATGGGGAGCGTAACAAAATGTAACCGGACGTAACATAACTGTATGGAACAGAACAGAATAGCACAACCAAATAACATCAAAACGGAACAGGGGAAAAGATGTCTGTCTGTCTGTCTCTCTGTCTGTCTGTCCGTCTGTCTGTCTGTCCGTCGAATATATCCATCTAGAAGCGTCTGTCTGTTTGTGTCCAGGGATAATCTTGTTTTTTGGCCAGATGGGTATTTGCATTGCATCATACATTAAAACAACAGACAGCAGCGTGTACAGAGTGTTAATTCATCCATTACATTAATTAGAAACAGTTCATCCATTTACGCCATTAATAATGCGGTGGACCATCCAACAGACCACATGCTAAAGCGCATGCTGGCTTTAAGTCTGGCAGGATATGGGGGCGTGACGCTAACAGGGCTTGTTGGTGGAACGCCATGACATAAAAAGGAAAGCGCTGCATTCATGTTTATGTAGAATATGTCTTCGGTTCAAAGAGGGAACTCTGGGATTGGACGTGAATCTGGGCTGACTGCTGATATACGTTCCATCTAAGCGACTCCGAATGAGACATAATGTACCAGCCAAGACTGATCCTATAGGCAGTCACTGTAGGAGTGTATAGCTCTGTCTGCAGCAGCTACACCATTTGTATACACTCTGCCAAGAGAGTATACAATTAGTCCATTTGGTTCCATGCGTAGGCTCGCAGATTTAAGTAAAGACAGAGGATTTTTACTGTGTTTTTACTGTATTTTTACTGTATTTTTACTGCCGTTCAGCCGGAATAAGAAGGATACCCCCACGTCTTTCTCTGGGGATGTAAATCCACCTTTTCAGCCTAATTACTGTTGACACGTATAAAGATAGGTGGGATCACAGTACACCCACCTCCTCAGCATTTCACCCGCCTCCTCAATTACCGCCACAGGCTTTTCCACGCGGACCAACCTGCCCGGGGGGCCCCACCTCGCAAAACGCATAACAGCCAGCAAACCGTGGTCATAAAATGATACGACTGATGGATGTTAAAATGAACAAATAAATTCTGGCTGTAATCAATCATGCCCCACTTATCCCGGGGAACTAAAAATACACACGCCTTGTTCCACAACTCACCTTGTGGCCCAAACAATAACTCATTTCTCCGAGCTCCACAGCAGAGCTCATAATTTGCCCGTGCCCTCTGAGAGGAAGCTCTTACCTGCTCGTATTTACCTGTACCGAATATGGGGCTGCCGCCTGGCGACCCCGCTCGCCACTCAAGACCTTTTCTTCCCATGATGCATCTGCTCTGCTTACATTGGCCACCACTCGCGACGCACCAATTACTCTTTGTCTTTTGTGGCTACTGTTCTGCTAAGCACTTCAATCTGTCTCTGTCGCCATGGCCTGACGTAAACCTCCGCAATGATTAATCAAAGGGGAGTCAGCGACCCCAAGGTACCCTCACCCACCAGGTTTGCTAGCATCATCAACAATATGTCATGGGTGTCAAGTTTAATAGAGAAAAAAAAAGAACAGAAATTCTTTCCCCTGTGTTTTTCTCAAGGTGTAGCCAAGTTATAGAAAACACAAGCTTGTCTAACTGTGAGTGTAATTTCAAAAGGTAAATAAATAACATAAATGAGCTCACAGCAGGCAAAACGGATTAACATCGCCTCGATTTGCCAACACCTTATTGAAATGGGAAAAAAAAATATCTGGGCAGCCACACAGTACAGTAACTTGACTCGACTGAATTCCAAGATGCAATCTGTCTCCAATTACGCTCAATGTAAATATGTCCAGGCCTATGGGGCATGCCTCTTGGCAAATGCGGCAGACGTCCTAAAAATGCTGTATTTTCAATTTAAAATGTCAAGTGCTGTATTATCAATTTAGCCACGTTAAGCCACCGTCTGCTATGCAGCATCCAACAGAGGACTGTATCATTTTAATACACTACCTCCACCTCCTCCTCCTCCTCCTCATCAGCAGCATCCCATCCACAGGGGAATTGAGGCGATTTACAATAGACTGAAGCTATCTGCAATAACAATAAGGCCCTGGCTAATGGAAGGGCTGTGGGCACCCAGGCACTCCCCCCCACCCCCCCAGACACACACACACACACACCCAGACACACACACACACACACCCATCCCTCCGCCCCTTTCATGCGTGAAACATGCTGTAGACACGGCTAAGTTCCCAGCGGCCGGTATACTCATGCTCAACTCTACGACGCGTCAACACAAATGACCCTCAGAGCGTGAATGAAACAGATCACAGGTGATATAATACAGTATTCTGGAAGACGTATCATGACAGCGGGACTGCATAGAGAAGTTCACGTGTTACCTGAAACAATGCCTGTAGCAGTTCCCTGAACACGACCCCCACCCACCTCTCTCTCTCTCTCTTGCGCTCTCTCTCCTCCACTGTCTGTCTCCACTTCTCAGGTTGCCTGCTGCGACGTCGTTGCCTTGTAGTGGATTTACAAACGCTCCGGATCTCCTCTTCTCTCCTCCTCCTCTTTCTCCCACTGCTGCTAACACACCGCACACCGCACGCTGCACTGGAACGCTAGCTCAAACACACAGACACGGCAGCACTTGACTGAAGGCAAAAGGGTTAAAACCCAGCGGACCAGAAAGTCACACCAGCATCGTCCTAGTCTCCGCCAGCTCCAGAGCCGCTGCTGCACTCTCTCCCACTCTATCATTCTCTCCCTCTATCTTTCTCTCTCCTCCCTCAGCCTCACCATTTCCCTTTTTTTTCTCCATGCTTTACTCTATGGCTCACTCGCCTCCCCCTCCCCCATCCCTCATCTACGTGAGGTGGTGCAGAAATCGCGCCAGGCGATTTGCACCACTCTATCATGAATCGTGTTACACTGTCTGGCTCCGACGCCAGTCACACTTGATAGTCTGTCTGTTTACCCTCTGACTCAAGAGGAGGAGGGGGAAGAGACACAGAGAGAGAGAGGGATGGAGAGAGAAATAGAATGAGGGAGCTGGAGACAGACGGGAACAGAGGGAGATAGAAAGGGACAGAGGGAGACATAGGGGGACAGAAGTAGACATAAAGGGACAGAGGGAGATAATGGTTGTAGAGGTGGACAGAGGGAGATGGAAAGGAACAGAGGAAAACAGAACGGGACAGAGAAAGAGGGAAATAGAAAGGGAAAGATGAGAGACCGAGGGGAACCCGGGGATATACAGCAGAGGAGACAGGCGGAGACAGACGAGAGCAGAGTGGGACAGAGGCAATGAGAGGAGGACGGAGGAAGTCATAGGGAGATAGAAAGGGGCAGAGGGACACAGAGGGACACGGAGAAAGGAGGGCTGCAGAAAAAAAACTAAAGAAGCTAAATCTGGGATAGTGGCTTTGCCCTAGAAAAACACATCTCTGAGATTATCTGGCTGCATCGGTGACAAGCTTCAGCACAATGGAGAAACCCTGACAAGAATTCACAGGGGAAGGGAAGGCGTCTGCCGCTTCTGTCAATCGAGTAAAGCCAACCTCAAAGTGCCGCATGTCTGCACAGAACACGAGAGATCTCCCCAGGATCACTCACTTGGGGCGGGATTTGATTTCATATTAATTTCATGTCAGAATGTAATCAATCAATGGTCCCTTTTTTCACCTGTTTTGGCCGCATACATAATGCATGATGTTTGTTTCTCTTTGATATTGTACTAATTACCCCTGTGAGATGTACTTCAACAAAACATAAACTAGAGCTACTGTACTGCGGTTTGCTGCAGACACACCAGCAAGTCATGCGTGGTTATGAAACCCTCAAAAACGGACCACACCAGCATGCAGGCTCTGATTATGTTGACAGATTAGATCAGTGAAGTGGAAAGATGAGAGCCATCACAACACAATCGCTCCAAACTAATTTATTAGCTAGACCTCTTCATTCTCCACACGGCGTGCCAAGACAAAGTCCATAACCACAGCTGTAGGATTTGGTTAATAGATCTCGCCTTCTTGCCCGACTTGCCAGTGTTTGTTATACATTTGAAAGTGAAGACAATAAATGGCATTACACAGAAATCACACTTTTACAAGTCTTAATTAAAATAATATTGTTTAGTTATGCTGCTTCAAGCTGGCATGATGATATTGACTATTACTGTATATATATTTACCAGCCTCTCCATAGTTTTCTGCAAGATTTATAGTCTTTATATACTGCAGGCATGATATATTATGACCGGTAATCTAGAGGGACGATATCTAATGTTTGCTAAAGCCAGTACAGTAACTGCACAGCTGTAAAAAGGAAACAAATTGATGGAGTTAGTGGGACATTTTAGTATAGCTTTGCTAGTTTGATGATATTATGTATTTGAATGACATTTCAGAAAGCCAGTATTATATTGGTGTATGTCAAAGGCAGAGGTGACTAAAGTGTTAAATGGTGCATATTGATTGAAGTATTCACAAGAAAAACAAACTTTCCTCCACCTGCATTACAACTCCTCTGAACATGGAGGAAACTGCTTCTTATCAAAAGGTAAGGAAATTAGAGCACACTGCATCACATCTTATTGCAAAATCAATTGGACATTTCATTCTTCAGAATAATGGCCTTGGTGCAGCAATCCATAACGCTCTGCTTTCATTAACGTTTAATAAGTAAAACACCATAAAACTGACAAGATTCTTTTGAAGATGGACATAAAACATGTGAGTGAGATCTGTTATGGCCTAAGGGCTCCCAGTGTGGGGGAGATGGCTAACGCATTTGGCACACTATGTTGCGGACATGGGTTAGAGGTGTTTGGCCTCTGTGTGGGGGAGATGGTATAGGCAGTAGTATACCCCCTATTTAGGGATATAGCATGACGCAAGGGGCGTTCCCATGCAAAAGTTGCTATGTTCCGACACCAGCCTTATCCCTAATAAACCTGCGCTACCCGTTACATTATGCATAGGTGTGGTTTACAAATAATAAAACCAAACGCCGTGCCAGATGCCATTGCCAAGACACTGTGCAAGCCACTATCCTCAGTGGAATCTTACGCTCTCTCCTTCTCTGCCAAAGGAAGAACGACGTTTCCTTGGAATAAATGTATATTTGATACCCAGAATTATCACTCACACATTGCTGATTATGGAGAACTTTAAATTACACCAATATTCTTGTGTTCTGGCTTAAATAAACAAAATGGTCTGGTGTGCTTATATCAAACACAGATAAAACAACCTTGTATTTGTCTTTGATAAGCTTAACTGGCAACTGCTGATAAAATCACAATTTAGGAAGGAATGACAGTCTCACGTTTGTGACATTGGCTACGTTTACATGATCAGTTAAATCCCCTTTTCATTCCGAATAGAAGTTCAATCCTATTAAACGTTGTTATGTAAACACCTACAAAAACGTACATCCGAATGAAAACGCTCGATGCGATCTAAAAACCATTCCGATGTCACTGGCCGGATTACTCCGATGTTCAATGCGATTGAAAGAAAATTGGACTCATGTATACACTGCTTCGGATGTAAATTCATTCTGGTCTTTCTGAGCATGCTCATTTCCATTGCGCTCCAACTCCAAGGCGCTCATAAGCCTCATATCCAAGACGCGCCGAGGAGTTTGCACATAGAGCGCGTTATTTCGTGCATTTTGTGTGTGTGTGTGTGTGTGTGTGTGTGTGTGTGTGTGTGTGTTCAACGGTCTCTCTCTCACACTCTCTCTCTCTCTCTCTCTCTCTCTCTCTCTCTCTCTCTCTCTCTCAAAAATAACGAGCGACCCGATACAATAATAATCAGTGTGTTGCGTGCCCTGGCCGTGCTGTAGATAATAAAGTAGGCTACACATAAAAACGAGATGATCACCTTCCCAGCGGAGAAGGGGAGCCGCAGCAGGTGGGGAAAAAGAGACGGTAAACATAACATGTATGCCTGTCCCTATCCAAGCAGCAGCCTCAAAACTACTGCGGAATGAAATGATGGGATTTCAAAGTGTCGCCTTTCGTCTGAAAGTCACAATGAATGAACTGCCTATATTTTATGTGTCCAACAGATGGCGTAGTTTCACGTGAATTAACATGTATCATGTCTTCTATCACTTCTCCATATAAACACTCATTCGGAATGACCATTTCCCATGTAAACTCGCGGCAAAAAACATTACATCGGATGTATTTTATTCGGAAGTATTTATTCGGAATGATCACCCTTCATGTAAACGTAGCCATTCACATTCAAAATCACTTAATTCAGAAGTGTCCACTAACTCTGCAGCCGCACTGAGGCGCTTGTAACATTGGACACTATATAGTACACATACGCTCTAGCCTTTGATTGCCTTTCAATAAAACCATTTTTGATAGACATAGACAAGTATCACCTACATGTTACTGATTAAAGAGAATGTTATATTATTGTAATCCAGTCTATTTCCTGCGCAATGGATTAATAAAACTGGAAGTGTGTAATTATCTTCTTTGAATAGACAATTAGAATTACAGAGATTTCTGCTGATTATAGGAAAATTACAGAGATTTGTTGAGAATGAGGAGAGGGAGACCTCTGAATGTGGGGAGGACATGGGTAGCATGGGACATGGGTAGGAAATGGTAGAGCTTTTGGGCCCCCTGTGTGGGGGACATGTGTTAGGTGTTTTCCCCCTTTGTGGGGGCATGGGTGTGGCATTTTGGCCCCCCGGTGTCAGAGGGATTGGTAAGGCCTTTGGCCCCAGTGCTTGTAGTTCAGTGTTGCCCCAGTTTGGTGTAAAAAAAAATCATATCGAGTGGCCCAAATTATCATATTCATCATCCGTCTTAGCAGGAAGAAAAGAAGCAGGTATTCTGTACCTGGTGCAGGCCAGGCTATTTTTAAGATCGAAGCATATCCACATTAGTCACCTTACAACACCCAGGAGATGATGTCGATTTCTACTCTTATAAAGATAACAGACGCTCCCATTACAATTCCCTCATGGTCTGACGTAGTGCACTGCTGAAATGCAAATCGAGGACAGTCGCACGTGTGAGTTAAATCCTCGTCTCCCATGACCCATCGGCCATCGCAATGCACATCTTCATTAAACGTACATTCCCAATTGACCTAGATTGTTCTTTAAATGACCCCAAACAGCCGCAAAGGACAATAGCACCAGAGCATAATTACTAATCTATTTGTGCATGCTTTGCAGAGATGTTTGCAATGTGCTCAGCCCAGCAGCACCACACAATGGGGACCCCGCACTGTATCAATGTGTGTACACAGAGCTGGGCTTGGAGCAACAGTAATTGGGGAGGCTCGAGTAATCTGAGGAGGAGAAAGAGACGCCGGGTCGTGGGTGTCAGGCCTGGTCCGCTCGGGGGATAAATATCAATCTACTGAAATACCTGGGCTTTTGACAGTCGCCCGTCTGCAGTGATCCATCCGTTGTCAATATGAGCTCAGCCCGCAAAGCCCCGCGGATATAGAACCACCTACAGCCACGGAGCTTGTTTTCTCAACGGCACCACATGTGCAAACACAGAGAGGAAAACACAGGGGAAACGAAAAGATAAATAATAATACTGCAGTACATTTCAAACAGTACGTTTTCTACACTTAATATACCTCATTCTCCAAACTAAAAGGAGACGGTGGAGAAAATGGACCGTTTTCAGTCAAAGAGCCGGGGGCTAAATAGTCTGTGAGCGTTTTGACACGCGGCCACTGAACCGTCTTGACAGTGTTCTTTAGATGGGTGGTTGGAGGAGAGCTCTATGGTCTTCTACATCCAGCTGCCCTTTAGAATATGGATTATGATGGTCCAGGCTCTCACTCAGCAGGGGGTCTTGGCTGGGACTGGGGGTGGACGGGGGTTCAGGCGGGCACTAGCACCCTGCCGTGAGACCCCTAGATGAAGACCCCCCCCATCGCTTTCTCAAGACTCCCGGATCATTCCGAGTCGCGCGGGCACCAAGCTTCCCACACTATCGCCCCGACATATCGGCGAGTGTAAGGACAAAAAAACAAGAAGCGGAGAGAAAGAAAGAAAGGAAAAAAAGGACAGTGAATGGAGGGGAGGAGGAGGAACAGGGAGGAGGAAGAGGAGGGAAGACGGGAGGCCAGCGAACAGCGAAGAAGGGAAAGAAAACACAACGGCTGCTGTGACGCAGCATTGAACCAATCACCTCTCCCCGCTCTGTTGAGTGTGTGTATGTGTTGTGTGTGTGTGTGTTGTGTGTGTGTGTGTGTGGGGGGGGGGGGCGGGGGGGGGGGGGGGGGGGGGGGGGGGGGGGGGGGGGGGGGGTTGCAGGCGGGTGGGCCAGTGCAGCTGTGTGTCTGATTCACCTTTCAGAGTAGTGTGATGTGACAGTAAGCATTGTAGCTGACAGCTCTGTGGCACTGCGTTCCCAGGATGAAGTTTAAACAGAGGCCCTACAGTACTGCTGAGGTGCCCGGGCCTGCCGGCGGGCACACAAAGGTCCGACCAGCGGGGCGCCAGGCCGGCTAAATGGGGCAGGTGACCTCGCCCCCCCCCCCCCCCCCGCTCCTCCGCTGCCCTCCGGGCATAGCCAATTACTGTCGGGAACCAGTGGCGCCTTGGCCAGCCAATCGGCCAGGCAGCCGGCAAACCGGCCCAGCCAGCAGACTAGCCAATGAGTGGGAGGTGCTGGAGAGGAGAGCCAGGCATGCATTATCCCATTCTGACCGGGCACCCATTTTGGTGTCAGCATCATGTTATGCTTTAGCTATTTAAAAATAGCAGATCTACAAGCTCATATCGCGCCACCGAGTGGCGCGATACGAGCTTGTAGGTCTGCTATTTTTGACTGACATTTTTAGAATCTGATCTCAGGTCAGAATGGGTTCATCAGACCAGTGTGTGTCCGGCGGAAACCTCGTATGAATCTGATCTCAGGTCAGAATGCATTATTCACATGCACTGCTACGGCACTAAGACCTCCAGAAAGGAGCGGCCTCGGGTTCCATCAGCGCCGACTTGTTTCCAATCCATTATTGATGGCAACAGACTTGTTTCCAATCCATTATTGATGGCAACACTACACCCTATACTTTTCCCTGATTTACTGGATTCTATCATTGTTTCTATAATAAAGAGGCCATTTCCAGTAACGTCACAGAGAACGAATGGAGTAATTCCAAGCAGAGAAATGTGGGGTGTATACCGTCTCACTGGCAGCTTTTATAGATTCTCCTTAATTAGAGAAATCAAAGACAGAATTATTCCGTTACCCAAATGAAGGATGTGTGTATGTGTATATATATAATTATTCTACTATGTATGGGGGTATGCCAAATTTCACTAATGTGCAAATAACAACTTGTAGCAGTGTGTGTACGTGCGTGCGTGCGTGTGTGTGTGTGTGTGTGTGTGTGTGTGCGTGTGTGTAGTTATGAAGGGGGGGGGGGGGGGGGGGGTGATTGTACATGTTTCTCACATGACTCCAGGCCAGGGATAATGTATACCGATTCATGTGCATTTTGGACAAAGTAATACTGTATACATATTAAAGAAAATGCTAAATATTGGTAGTGTACTGTAGATTGTTGTTAGGCAGAAAATGGGCATGGCCTATACTGGAGTCGTGTCATGATTCCAGCGGGAGAATGTTTAAAATGAACAGAAAGGGAGTGTACTGCTAGTCTGCTACGCCTCAGCCAAACAAAGGCAAGCCCGCGTCGTGACTCTGAGGAAGATGCAGTAGCATCATAACGTCAGTCAATACTTTTTTTTAATACCTTAAAGATTGCATAGACAACTTTTAAACCAACATTTTAAATATATATAAATTGATATTTGTTCCCCCTATATTATGATGCTGGGTTGTTCTCCTGCAACAGCACACGAGCCTCAGGGGTTTTAGCCAATAACAGCGCTAGGGTGTGTTCAACGCAGCAATTTTAAAATGAAAACGCGATGCAATTGCAATGTGTTACCAACATTGTTCATGTGAAATAGTATGTTTTATTTTATTATTTATTATTGAAATTATGAGAATCGCTATAGCTCCTGGTCTGGGTAGGGTGAAAGCCAGCAGCAGCAAGCTAGCCCTCAGACAAACCGGTGGCTTACTTGCTAACCTCCCGTGGGGTGCATGACTGCATGTGCATGTTTCTCGTGTCTGTCCAGACCTCGCCCGCTGCGCTGCTCGATTCCACCCACCCCCATGGTTGTGACCGGCTTGAGTGGTGCATTCGTTCAACCCATGCAAGTCGCTCACAACCATGCTATGAAAAAGAATCTCACACCAACGGTGGCAATGCTTTTGATCATTGCAATGAATAACCGTTGGACGGAAGTAGTTCACATGAACGATGCTGTAGTGGCTGGGTGCAATATATATTTGAAATGCACTGATTAAAAATAAAGATAATTATTATGTTGAGAGCCGTGAGTCATGGTCTCTGCCTCCGCCACTTCCTCATTTGCGACTACGGGACTGATATTGTGATTATGCTAGTTACCCTTAAAACAACATGCCATATTCAGACATACAAACGCAAATATCCATTGCGTCCCTCCCAGCATCAACAACAGCCCATAGCCTGAAGTGACCTGGCTCGGCCAAAAGGGGGGGAGGGGGGCAGATTTGAATTCTGTTTGGAAACATCACTGACTTCTGTGTACAAACACTGGAAGTTGTCTATATTCTCCTTTAAGAAAAGATGCTTCAATTATCTGAGCTGCTCCAGTGTCATCTACATACTGTATGTGAATATGAATGAATGCATGACCTACAATACTAGAGTTATATTTAAAAATAAGCTACATTGAAAAAAGGTAAAGCTGCGTGGTATAACACACCATGAGGCTGGTTGGCACACGCACACGCACGCACACGCACACGCACACGCACACGCACACGCACACGCACACGCACACACACACACACACACACACACACACACACACACACACACACACACACACACACACACACACACACACACACACACAGTATGACACCTAATTTAAACCATGCTACAGTCTTTTGATGACATGACATTTATTTTGTATTCCATCATTAAGACAATACTGACATTGATGGCAGGTTACATAAACAGTGTTATACCATGAGAGGACTGTGTTAATCAATTTGTAATAGTTAATCAAAGCCATCGACAGTGAGCCAAATCATCTTAAACAATATCACCAGTCAACACTTAATTCAAAACTCCAGCTTTTGAACTTGAGGGTAATAGCTTTGCATTTCACGGCCAACTCCAGATTATTACCATGCACACTTCAAAGATCTCCCCTAAACCTCCCTGCGAAGCCCAATCAATGTGTTCAGTATGCGAGGCTGGGACAACGGGCCATCGCTTCCTTTGAGGATGTCGGAGTGTTTGACCGATGGTGAGTCGATCTCCAGATTGTGGCTAATCATCATTACCAGCTGCTGAAACAATGACTTTCCTTCAGAAGGGCACTGGGGATCTGCCAGGCTTTTCTTACGGCGGCTTAGCGCCTGAGTCTGGATTTAAGGAATTAAGGCAGGCTTGGACACAACTAAATGTGCACTCTGATCACCCATCCAAGTCATCAACTCTGGCCTGGCTTGTAAACCCTGCCTCGTGAATTGCAACAATGCAGCAGCATTTTTGCAATTCTCTTCTCTTTTCTTTGGACAGATCGCTGTGGTATTGCCAGTGGCAGTACAGCTGAATGAACCTCATTTTACACACATCTCAAAGAGATGTCCTAAACTCTGCACATTCGGACAAGGAGAGGAAGACGGAGAGAGAACATAGGGGAATGGAGGGCAGATAGGAGATGGACATCGGTTTGTGGGAAGGGAATTCTCCTAAATGGATGGCGGATTATGAAGAATGACTCCTTCCATGTGGTGCTTAAAGGTTAGGTCTCTATTACATGGTGAGCCAAATGTCAGCAGTATCCCTGAAAGACTGGACTACGATATTAATGGAGGGCCCTGGGAGCGAGCTTTCCCTGACTGAGTCCCCCCCCCTCTTCTAGACACATTATTCATGTAGTTGTCAGCGGGCACCTGGTGCATGTATAACGTCACCAACATCTACAAACTAAATGATGGAGAGAATATGTATGGCCCTCCCTGATAGCCAGCCAGTGGTGAAATTGAATGCTGCTCATGGAGGATAATGGAGAGTAAAAGCTACTATACCGCCACGAGATACATGAGCCCCTCAGGTTGTCGCCTGCCCTGAACCATATTAGCATAATGTTCAATTTTCAAGCTAATACTGTGCTCTCATTTGGCTCTTAGCTACCTCTGATTCTGCGGGGACAGAGGGGAGTATATATGCGCGGGCAATGGGGCAGAGACACTGTCGACAAGACCGCCACATAACCTGTTTTCCAACTCCCTTCGCGGCACAAATCAAAATGCTTTCATCTTCCTCTGAAAGCGTGTTAAACCTCCCGTGAATCCCTTATAATGGCAGGGGAGGGTATTCATGAATTTCATAATGCATAAATCGTGTGGGAAAATATACAAATGCACAGAGAAAAAACTAAAACAAACAAAGGAAACCACAATAAAAAAAGAGCATGCATGCCCCTCATTTCAATTTGCGCCTTATTCAATATATATATATAGTAGGTCCTACTTGAACCAGGCATCCATGCGGAGTGAATTTTCTTTCCTTTTTTTTCACCAATGTAATTTGAGAATGTGACTTAAACACAAAATTGCATGTGGATTGTGTTCCGATGAAACATGATCGACAGGGACAGACAGACAACTACGGAGCAACTCTTATTGATTTAAAAAGACGCAATGTTATCTGAAGTGCGTGTGTGTGCGTGACTGCGTGTGTGTGTGTGTGTGTGTGCGTGATTGTTTGTAAGGCAGGCAGGGTTGAGCTTGTGGATTATTTGTGGGTAATATTCTACTGCTGCGGTAAATATCTTGTGTCGTGCAGCAGAGGGTGTATAAGAAAGATTCTCTCTCAAGCCATTTTAATGAAGTCCCAAATGTCATCCCTATGCCTCTTTCTTTCAAGAGCAGACTGTAAGAAACTCCCCTAGAAACACACTGTCCCCTCGGTACCTCTTTCAACTGATTTAAAAACAAGCGGAGGCTGGAGAAAGGGGGGGGGGGGGGGGGGGGGGTAGTATAAGAAACGAGACAGCTATTCCCTGGCGGAGTTCAGAAGGTTGTGTCTAAACAGGTGCTTTGTGTCATTAACCATTATATTCTAAATTATTTTAAAAAGATCACAGATCACAGATTGCGGCGCGTTGTGAGCTTGTAGATTTGCTTAAATTAAAAAATAATGACAATTTCAACATTTTCCAATTGAAGGGTTAAAGTGGGTTAAGGACCCCCTTGTTGACTGGATGAAGTGGGTTTTGGATAATGTCAATTTCAGATTGAGAATTGGCTGCTCAATCTCCCTTTAAACAACGTGTCGGGGTTGGTATCTCACTGATGGAAAAAGCACAGGGAATGCTATGGAATCCATGCCAAAAGATGGCTTTAATCATTAGCCATTTCATAATTCCATTCCCCTTGCCCCAACGTTCCTGGAACAGGGCTAACAGGAGCAGGAGACGTCCATAGCTAAAGTGTGGAAAAATGTCAGTGTAATTCACTTGGGTTTATTTATTCATTTTTGCAGCCAAGAGAGTCAGAGAGAGTGAGCTCAAATTAGAGCCAACATATTTTCCTCTCAACAATAGTGAAGTGGGTGGTGAGAATCATCCAATTACTGCAGCACGGTGTCTCTGTATGTGGCACTCAGTCTGCTTCTTCTACTATGTATTAACCCTTTATTTCATAATGCGTTTCTTGACAGGCAGTATAAACACAATCATTATTTTTGAATTATCCCTATAGATACGTGACTCAAAATGTAAAAAAAGAAATAAATAAAAAGAAAGAATAAGGAAAAAGAAAGAGTTGAATGTGTGCATGTGTGTGTGTGCATTAGTCATAAGGCAGTGCCACTGCTGTAGATGCAGTAAAACAAAAACACTCAAGTGATCAATCAGATCAACCAGTTGCACCTGCCTTGATAACGGCCCAAACAACAATTACTTCAGAGAGCCAAACTTGATCAAGAATTCTAGCAATTTGTTCACAACAAAGCAAAGTCCCAAAGGAACTAGACAAGCATTATTTTAATGTTGAGGTATGTGTGCAAAGGGGAAAAGAAGTGCACCGTTTATCTGTCTATGAGATATGAGACTATATAATCACATTAACACCACCCCACACACACACACACACACACACACACACACACACACAGGTGCGTGATTTTCAAGCAGTATCACAAATCCACAATACTATCAGATTCCTTTTCATTTAGATTTGTTATGGTTATTTTTTTTTAATTACTTAACAGTAAAATCACTAAAATAAACAGGCCATTTAGAGCAAAATACTTATTTCAAAGTATAAATTAAGCTATAGAACTGAAAACCATAGCATGTGCATTCACTCATTCACTGTATCACGATATCTCTGAAAATGCATATCGTGGAGACATTATATTGTCTCGACGATATTTCTCACACACACACACACACACACACACACACACACACACACACACACACACACACACACACACACACACACACACACACACACACACACACACACACACACACACGCACACAATTCAAAGCAATTTCAAAGCTATGCTTAAATGCTTGCACTTTACCGCTCCTATTCTGGGCCGAACACTTCAGGCAACCAGGAAAAGTACACAAAGAGGGACAAAGTGAAGTATCCGTACACATGTTTAATGTTGAGCCTTAATGGGCCTTAAGGGAGATGAGCAGGCAGCAAGGGAGACATTTATGTCCAAGAATAATGCAATCAGTCGGTCCTCACTTCCATATCGGGTTGCAGGCATAGGATGGGAGCGGACCATGTCATTCAAACCACTCCAGGACTCAAGTGTGTGTGTGTGTGTGTGTGTGTGTGTGTGTGTGTGTGTGTGTGTGTGTGCGTGCGTGAGTGCGTGAGTGCGATGTTTTAAGCAAGCGTTGTATAACAAAATAAACACATCATGACAGGTTTATACATTAAAAGATCAATCTGTGGTTAATTTTTTTTGACTCTTAGTTCAGACAATAATATTATTGTAACAGTGAACAGTACGGGGTTAAAAAACTGTAGAGATGGCCATGCAATATGATTGAAAACATTATAATGGCCTCTATAGTACTAATAGCTGTAGCCATTACAGAGGGGATGTGGGGCAATCAGCTGATAAGTATCTGAACATCATCTCTACTGGAGTCTTTTATTCAGCATTCTGATATATTTATTTAATAATGTTTTGGTTTAAGATTTAAAACATTTTGCAAAGTGATTGAGTGAGAGTGACATAAGTTCATTACTTTCTGTTGTTCTGGAATTAAATGATGTACTGAAATTCAAGCGGAGTGGATTTATTTCAAGGTGATGTAACTTATTCTTCAGCCAGTGTAACAGCTTTGGGTTAACTTATCCCACCTCTTTGGCAAAGTTGTCTATTCTGTGAAGCCAAATAGGATTTTAAGACGGAAGACAGGATTACATTAAAGACAATAATAAAGTGCTCCATCTTCATTTCAAGACCTTATCGTTCTAGATAATTATCCCATTCTGACCGGGCACCCATTTTGGTGTCGGCATCATGTTATGCTTTAGCCATTGAAAAATAGCAGATCTACAAGCTCATATCGCGCCACCGAGTGGCGCGATACGAGCTTGTAGGTCTGCTATTTTTTGAAAAATCGAAGAACGACTGACATTTTTAGAATCTGATCTCAGGTCAGAATGGTTTAATCAGACCAGTGTGTGTCCGGCGGAAACCCTCGTATGAATCTGATCTCAGGTCAGAATGGATTATTATCTCCCAAAACATGGAGGAAGCCCTTTCTCTGCAACTTCCAAGCTCTTGAGACGTCAGGCAACATGCAGCCGACGGCTCCCTCTCGGGTAATGTGGAAAAGGCAATAGGTGGAAAACGCTCTAACGTATTTGCCAAATGCTCTGTCATCTAATGCCCTCTCCGCTGCTCCATTGTCTAATCCCACTGCCCAGGCCTCTGAAAGGATACAGCCAGCTAACAAGATGAATGGGCTTTGACCCTGGAGCTGCTAAAAGCCAACCTGGCCAATTTATCCGAGTGACCTCTCCACTTGGCAGAGAGGGCCCTAACCTCTCCTGGAAAGCCTTTAGGCATATAGATCAATACTGGTCCATGCAAAACAATCCAAAACAGGGGAGAGGCTCAGACACCTTGTTCGACCATCTTAATGCCGTTTTCAACACACAACTGGCTGCAATTATACTGCAACTTGAATTGATTGTAGGTTTGTGAAGTGTTGCATCGTCATTTATTTAATATTACTAAATGTCTGTCTTTCCGTCTGCCTGTCTGTCTGTCTGTCTGTCTGTCTGTCTGTCTGTCTGTCTCAGGGGACTTTTCATTGACAAAATAATTTACTACACTGACACTGTGATGTATTTCAGCTCCTGTCAATGTCTTATCACAAAATTAATATTAACAATATTATACATTTGCTAAAACAATCAACTCTGAAAGAAAACATGATGCTGAATACAGTAAATCATGAATGTAAGAGGAGAATCTAAGTCAACTCCATTTGTTGTGCCACATCACTGCACACCGTCACACTTTAACCCATTCTGACCTGAGATCAGATTCATACGAGGTTTCCGCCGGGGACAAACACTGGGTCTGATGAACCCATTCTGACCTGAGATCAGATTCTAAAAATGTCAGTCGTTCTTCGATTTTTTTCAAAAATAGCAGACCTACAAGCTCGTATCGCGCCACTCGGTGGCGCGATATGAGCTTGTAGATCTGCTATTTTTAAATAGCTAAAACATAACATGATGCTGACACCAAAATGGGTGCCCGGCCAGAATGGGTTAATGGAAAAGGAAAAATCAAGGCCATCCTCTTTAATCAGCCTTTCCAAGTCTATGAATGTAATATTGAGCAGCACAAGTTGAGGGGAAAATAAGACTTCAGCTAAATTGCGTATTCCGTTTCATGTTCTTTTTTCGGTGTCATCTTCGGCTCAGATAAAAGGGCCTGGGCTTCAATAGCCGGGGCCGGGCCTATATGGAGGAGAGATAAAGGATCCGCAGGAAAAGAGCCTTTGACAACAGAATATGTTTTCTTTCTCTCTCTCTCTGTGTCATGAATCAGCTTACGTGACACACAATATCAATCGCCCGCCTCAAATCTATATCTGCAAAGTGCTTAGGTTTGCATGGGTGATTAGATGAATTGAACTGAGAACAGTCAGGTTACTTGAGCATCCCTGCCAACGTTCCTGACATCTAATGCCTCTGCTCTGCCTCTGAAGTGACCACAGTTTCCAGATACAGCACTCGGGGAACTCGGGCCCCCGAGTGCTTTATGTATTCTGATACCATTCATTTTTAATCAGGACCAGAATATTTTCTTCCCCCCCCAACGTCTTCCACAAATCTCCGCCGCTGCAGGCCAGAAAACCTCCACTCTTTTTTGCTTTTTCGGTGTTCACCTGACAGTTCCGTTTCACAACAATTAAAAACAAATTAAATCATTCAAAAATAGGGAAAAAATAACATTATCTGCAAACTCACAGCATGGATAAAGCTATGTCTGCGCTCTCTGTCTTACAACAAAAATATATAGCATGGAGCTTACAGTAAGTGGTTAATATTCCTAAAATCCTTTGTGTGGCTCAATCCGCAGCACCCTGAAAAATAATGCTTTCTAGATTGGCATCTTCTGCTTTTCTCTCTCTCTCTCTCTCTCTCTCTCTATCTCCATCTCTGTCACAGAATTATGCATTTTCCCCACCCTTCCAATATAGACTATAGGGGGGAGACTGGGGTTTGTTGTGTGTTCAGCACATTTCTTTCCCCAGGCTTCCCCTGTCGATGATGTGCCCGGCTCCCAGCACAGCAGCGGAACGGCAGCCTCTCGTCAGATGAGTGCTGGGGTAGAGAGGACATGAGAGGAGGGGAGGGGAGGGCGACGGGATGGGGTTCTCGTGGCTGTATAATGAGTTTGACAATGAAAGTGACACAGCGTCCTCCCTAGACGCTGCCATGTGATCAATCACAGCAATGGCTCAACCCATTTCCTCCAGTGGATACTGACCTTTCTCCCTCATGTAAAGCCTGCATGTGTGTGTGTGTGTGTGTGTGTGTGTGTGCGCGTGCGTGCGTGCGTGCATGCTTGCGTGCATTGTTCTGCTGTACATCTCGGCATTGTTCCAAAGCCCTATTAAGTTCATCTGTACGGCCAGTTTAGAGTTAAAGAGAATCCATCAATGGGTGGCAAGTCTCTTTCAGGGGTAGAAAAAGTTAAAACACAACAATCACAACGTCCCAGCGACGGAAGGTTATCCTTATGCTCTTTAGCTGCGGATACAGGACACTTACAGAAAGCTTAAACTAACTTTAACTTTATATTTTCTCTATATACAGTATGTTCTCATATAAAGGTGTATCATAAATGTATACAAATAAAGTAGGACAAAGCTTTTAAGTAAGAAGAAATGAGAAGATTTCACACGGCTTTAGAACCATCCTTTTTTTTTTAACCCATTCTGAACGGGCACCCATTTTGGTGTCAGCATCATGTTATGCTTTAGCTATTTAAAAATAGCAGATCTACAAGCTCATATCGCGCCACCGAGTGGCGCGATACGAGCTTGTAGGTCTGCTATTTTTGAAAAATCAAAGAACGACTGACATTTTTAGAATCTGATCTCAGGTCAGAATGGGTTCGTCAGACCAGCGTGTGTCCGGCGGAAACCTCGTATGAATCTGATCTCGGGTCAGAATGGGTTAAAGGCTTGCTGAAGACGTGTGGGTTTTATTTGACGGCACCACGGCAGATGAAGCGGCCCAACAGGGACTCCGTGTTAACTTGAACCTGCGACATCACGAGCACATGGCTCGTGTCACCGTCATGCAGGCTCCTCCGTTGCAGTGCACGTGTGCCCGTTTGTGCACGTGCACTCGTGCAGCGTCCCCGGCGCGGCAGGACTGCTTGCTCCCATGAAACACCAGGGGATTAACGGCTAACATGCTATCGGGGGCATCCTCGGCGTTCATGTCCTCTTATTATCAGCCTCATCTTAACATGCCCCCGGGGCCCCGCCGGCGCATCTCGTCGGGGAAGGCTGACGTGTCCGTAATAAGACTTCTAAATCACTCTTTATGACCGCTGTCCTATCTATGAGGTATAGCTCTACGCTGTGCTCCAATGCCTCTTTAACTGCCTCAATATCCAGTCAATACCTCGCCTCATTGGGCTAAATATGGTGTAACTCAAATCTATAAAGCAGCGCTGCACGTCTTCCATCGAGTCAAAAAGATTGTGAAAAGCCAAGAGGACATTTGGTTTCAGGTCAGTGAGTAGGACTGCTTGACAGGAAGTCCATTTAATGTGCACATAAAACATACTGGAGAAAGCAGGGTGACTTGAAACAGAAGTCTATTATTAACAGAGGAATAATGATTAAGAAAAAGAATTGAGGATTCAAGTTGTTACTTTGCCTCTGTAGTATTACCGGTAGTCTTAGTTTGATTGTTTTGAGAGTGTATATAAGTATATAATAATAAATATAGTAATTTGTTACACTGGCTAGGATTTTCCTGGGTGGTTGCATATTGTTTTATTAAACCTTTTTATCTTTGATGTTTGGTTGGTTGGTTGGTTGTCTTCTTTAAAGGTATATTCAGTGATTTCACTTAATTCAAATATCACTTATTTTTTTGTTTTGTTGTGATAATCCTCCCTACTATAGAGTGTGCTGGCCATATAAGGAGTTCCTCCCTGTCCCCAGTTAACCCCTGGGGGTCAAAAAACCTTAGGTTTCGTTTTTGACTCTCTATCCTGATTGGACGAAAGGCTGGGTCCCACAGCCAAAAACAAAACCTAAGGTTTTTTGAGTGAAATCACTGAATATACCTTTAAGGTCACCCTTAATGCAGTCAGTATAACTTAATGTTCAAAGACTACGCTATTTTCAAACATGAAACATTTATCCTCGCGTGGAATTTCCCGAAATAAGCCTAAAATAACAAGCGGCCAATTCACAGTAAAAATGATTTTCACACTGCACGTCAAAGAGCCTATTTCAGCACCAGGGT